>NC_080726.1:18190704-18363204 GCF_019097595.1 Hemibagrus wyckioides | reverse complement strand
TTATTATTTATTTCTCTACCGCAATAGTGGGGCAACACAGGAGAACATACACTCAATGTCTAGTTTATTAGGGACACCTGTACGTTCACAGGTATATGAATCATGTGGCATCAGCTCAATGCAAAAAAACAAATCCTGCAGATTTTAGAGCTTGAAGTGTGATTTTAAGCGTAGGATGGATGTCGATACCAGATGGGCTGGTTTAAAGAATTTCTATCTGCTGATCTCCTGGGACTTTCACGCACAGCAGCCTCAACATGATCTAAAGCTCTTATAAATGAGCAGCTGTACAAGTGTTCCTAATAAAGCGGACGGAACAATATATACGAAAAAAGAGAAGCAGGAAGGTGATGTGAAACATAGATAAACAGACATAGAGTGCCAAGCAGAAAGACGGGGGAAAAAAAGGAAGAGAAAAAAGAGATAGAGAGGGAGATGTATAAGGACGTGTCTTTAAACATGGAGATGGAGAAAGAGAGACAGATGGAGGAGGAGTGACAGACAGAGGGAAAAAATGTGAGATAGATTGATACATGAGAGATTTACACAGCTGTCTCTGTCTGTTTTTAGGTGTAATCAGCCTGCATTCTGCCAAAACACCTCAAAGATGCATGCTGCACCTTCTCATATATATACATTTGATTTGGGTGGATTTTTCTGGCAACCCTGAACATAATAACACACTTATCTTTGAGGTTTAATTACTCCTTACCTAGCTTTATTTTTATTTATTTTTTTTTTTTTTTACAGAATATCGCTCATACCTCAGAGCTGTGAGGTGAGACTGTCCAATTCTGATTGGTCAGAATGCGAGCCGAACTCAGGGTTGCCAGATCTGTGTAACAAGCGCATCCCATTGGTCTATCAAAACTTCCCTAATGACCACAAACTATCCCAACTATTATAATATGCCATTCCTACCAATCCTAAAATTGAAAATATGCACTTTAGGATATTTCTTATATGTTTTTAATCAAGTAAAAATATTTCCGTATGTCATACGATACATTATTTTGCAGCTAATAATAATCCAGGAGGAAGAAATCCTCCCAATATGTTACCATGGAAACGAAAACAGGAGCCCAGTCACAGTCTCCGTCACTGTACCAAAAAGTCAACAGATTAAAATGAATCAATAAATGTAGATCCTACAGCCTTGGCAACCCTACCCAATTTCCAAGACTTTGTCATTTCTATAGTATAGACTGAGAGGGACGTGTTTTTTGAATGCACTAAATAAACAGATTTTAAAAATGCAGATGGTTGTTGTAACGTTTTCTAAGATGAGACGTTTATTTAACCTTTTCGTTATTTAATATCCATATTTATGTCCACCAGTTTCACACTGTGTCTCAGTTCAGCCCTGAGTATGTGTGTGTGTGTATGTGTGTGTGTGTGTGTGTGTGAGAGAGAGAGAGAGAGAAAGATACACTGGGGACAGGAAGACAGAAAGAGTGTGAGATAGATAGACAGATAAAGCTGCTTGTGGCAGTGTTGCTCTTCGTTAATATTAAAAACACCCTGAGACTCTGCAGTAGGAGTGTGAAAGTTCTGCAGTGGAACAGTATGCTAATTAATTATTCATCATCCTCATTAATTATTCATGACTTTGGTTCCTGTTTATTACACCGGAGCTGTTTATTACTGTTATTTATTACTGTTTTTATTACACTTATTACAATAATGAAGGAAACATAAATCTCTGGACATATAGATTTCTTTACCTGTCTCGCTGCCTGTATTTCTCTTTCTCTCTCTCTTTCTTTCTCTCTCTCTCTCTATCTATCTATCTGTAATTATTTATCCCTTCAGTGAAGCAATAACACTCATTCTGAAAATGAAACATGTCAAAACATGAACGTGAAATGTTGTAAGAAGAACAAAATCCCTCTGTCTGTCTGTCTGTCTGTCTATCTGTCTGTCTGAAGGCATCTCCGTGCTTTATTAACTTCCTCGACAGATGTCACATATTCTTGTGCATCTCCTTATTAGAGCTAATGAAAAATCACACAGCGAAATGAAACAATTCGCCTCAGAGAGACGTGAAAGCAATTTGTTTACAAGCTGTCCTCTTTCTCTCTCTCTCTCTCTCTCTCTCTCTTTCTTCTTCTCTCTCTATCTGTCTGTCTCACAAACATACACCACAACACCCCCAGCCATGCATATGAACACCTACCCAGACAGATTAGTTCACTAATCTGATTTATGCATTTAGACAGAGAATTTCATTCTCTCTCTCTCTCTCTCTCTCTCTCTCCAAAAGTGAAGTCAATATCTACATTGAGAAACAGGGTTTTTACAATAGCATCTAGACTATTAAACACAATAATCCAATACACGTGGGGAAAAAACTCTTTTTTTTGCAGTCAAATGTAATATGTATCTAAAAATCAGGAAACAATTTTAAAAATGTAAAAAGAACGACTAATACATGACCAAGATGACGGCAAGCACTGGCGTCTAATTGGAGTCTAATATATGTTCAGTATACCTCTGCATGAATTGTTTCGATGTAGAATCCAGTTCAATTCAATTTAACTTCACCCTGTGGCTGTTAATCAGTAGGATTTGCATTTTATTTTGTTATATCTCAGTTCATGAAGTGTACACATCTGGATCTGGGTGATTTTATATATAAATAACGAAGATGAAGGTGACCAGGGTTTGAAGGATAAACTGACCGATCATTCATCTGCTGAGAGTGAAGTGTTGTTTATAGTTTTTGAGATCTGTAAGGAAAAAAAATGTTCATTTAACTGTTCTTTAATTGATTAATAGTGTCTTATAGTGTTTGTGTAAAGACGCAAAGACGACTGCACTTGATTGCAGATCACATAGTAATGGCAAAACATCTCCAAGAAAAAGGTCATAGACTGTCAACAGAAACGTGGGACGGTAGGTGCTATTGATGCGCGATACCCTTTACCCAGCAGACGCCACTCAGTGCTCATACAGACTTCCTGAGAGACATAAGAAAGGCGGATTTCTCAGACCTGCTGTCAGGATCGATTCCAAATCGGCAAACACCGAACCCTTGGTGGCTGAATGACACACTGACTCACGCCGAGAGCTCTGTGAACAACTCCACTGAAATATGTCCCTATATAGTAGGAAATGTTCTACATGTTCTACCTACACCTGAAGAATAAGAAAGACTCTTATTTCATAATAAGGATGTATACATTATGGATAGAGGAGACAAGGAGCAGATGGAATAGACAAAACGTATAGACAATACACACATCAGAGAAAAGCCTTCAAAGCTGGAGGTTATGGCACGACTTAAGAAAGGATGATGGTTCAACTAAACCACCAGACCAGCAATAAGAAGCAGAACAGATCTGATCTCGGATGGATTTGGGTTTGTATTTCAATCCAAGCAACACACTCAGACAGAACACTGAATCCTGAGTGAGTCTGAATCAGAGTGATTCACTGAATCATTTGCTGTTCATATACAAAACAAAGAATTGCAAGTGTGTGAAGAAACAGCAAAAAAAAACAAATCACCCCAGAACAGAGAGCACAGAGGCTTTATGCCTCCCAGGTTTGTTTGTTTGCTACAGCTCTGTCCTGTGGCTCTGTTTAGCAGCTTACAGATTTGATTCATTTCCTGCAGTTGAGTCGATTCAGAGTTGAATCACTTTCTGGATGCGCAAGAACATAATGTGTTCACACCTGCCTAAAGAACGTCACCAAAAGGAAAAAAACATCCATGTGAAAGTGCTGGAATATGCATCACAATATATTACTGGTTGACAAATTAAAAGAAAAAAACAAAATGAAGCATGTTAGTACAGTATCATGCCACTGAACAGCTTCAGAGAGCCTTCGGTTCTGCAAGAAATCGTACTGTTGTGATGAAAACCAATATATTTTCTTCTGAAATATTTTCTGTTTTGATAAGGATGATGGAGGAGAGCATGGTGACTATTATTTACACGCCCTGTAGATAGGGGTGTGGTCACCCTGGAAGTAACCACACCCCCTTAGGATAGAAATATCAGCCAAATTCGACCATATCCTCAGCATAGCTGCATAACACAGCCAGCTTTAGTTTGATTGATTGTTTCTTAGATTAATCTGCCACATATTTGTCTGCTTTGTACCTGTGAGGTCATCAGTAGGCCAGGATCCGAGTTCGCAGGCTCGACACGTGTACTCGTCGAACACGTACTCATTCTCTTTACAGGGAGTGCAGGTCCAACAGCAGCTCACCTCGCCCTTTCGGATCACCTGCAGAGACAGTGAGACAGAGAGTGAGACAGAGAGAAAAAGAAGAAGAAAGAAGGAAGTCGAGGAGGAGCACTATTTATTTTTTTATGGAAGGCTTGCTAAAAAGCTTCACAGATAGATAGATAGATAGATAGATAGATAGATAGACAGACAGACAGACAGACAGACAGACAGACAGACAGATAGATAGATAGATAGATAGATAGATAGATAGATAGATAGATAGATAGATAGATAGATAGATAGATAGATAGATAGATAGATGAGTGCATTTGTGCACTTCAGTGTAACACTAAACAGACCAGGGTTCTCCCCGTGCTCCTGATTAATTAAGGAGCCCTGAAGCCAATTACAAGTTGAAACTGGATTAAATGTAAGAGAAAAAAAGTTCACTATCCAATTTGTCACCTCTGAAAGTGTTAAATGAGCTTAGCGAAGTGAATCACTGCAGGCCTGCTGGAACTCATCACTCCATTTAATGTGTGATAAATCAAAGACGAACTTAAAGCTGACATTTTGTAACCACTTAGAGAAATGTCATTAAGCCTCATGGTGACATTTCACTAATTCTGTCAATGTGTTAAAGTCCACTGGAGAAAGAAAACTCTAACCTCTCTCACTCCCTCTCTCCTTCTCTCTCTCTCTCTCTCTCTCTCTTTCTCTCTCTCTCTCTCTCTCCAATGTAAAGCATCTTGTTTCTTAAACCCTGAGCAACATTTATTCACCTTACATCACCTGGATTGCTGCAAATAATCCATTGGGGTTTTTTTTTTTTTTTTAAGTAGAATAGTGATGTGGAAAAGTGTGATTTTTTAATGCTCCATCAACATTCTGCAGCACACAGACTCACAAACTGAATGAGTGTTAGAGGAGTGTAAGGCACTGACCTTGATCTGTCCTTTATCACAGGGCTCGCTGCAGACAGACTTAACGACACTGTCTTTGTTCGGCCAGATTTCGTCATCGTCTATCTGCAGGCCGCTGTTATCCCAGCTGCCCACGTTAGTGTAGTCATAGTAGTCTTTCCCCATCTTTTTAAAGTTCATGATCACATAGCTACACACACACACACACAAGTCCATAAATCTTAACCCACACGATTGATAGGTTGATTGAATTGTCACAGCATTTCTCCGGTACGCCTAATATGTCCTCAAAATGACTCACTCACTCATAATGACAGAATAACTGACTGACTGACTAATTAACTGATTGACTGACTGATTAACTGACCAATTAACTGACTGATTAATTGGCTGATTAATTGGCTGATTGACTGACTAACTGACTAATTGACTGACTGATTAACTGCCTGACTGACTGACTAACTGACTAATTGACTGACTGATTAACTGCCTGACTGACTGACTAACTGACTGATTGACTGACTGATTAACTGACTGATTAACTGCCTGACTGACTGACTAACTGACTAATTGACTGACTGATTAACTGCCTGACTGACTGACTAACTGACTAATTGACTGACTGATTAACTGCCTGACTGACTGACTAACTGACTGATTGACTGACTGATTAACTGACTGATTAACTGCCTGACTGACTGATTAACTGACTGGTTGACTGATTAACTGACTGATTAACTGCCTGACTGACTTATTAATCTGACCGATTAGTTGACTGGCTGATTAACTGACTGTCTGCTTAGCTGACTGATTAGTAGACTGACTGATTACATAACTAACTGGTTGACTGATTGATTGACCTATTAGTTGACTGGCTGATTAGCTGACTGACTGATTAACTGAATAACTGACTGATTAGCTGACTGACTGATTAGCTGAATGACTGATTACATAACTGACTAATTAACAGAATGAGTGACTGATTAGCTAACTGACTGATTAACTGACTGAATGACTAACTGACTGATTAGCTGACTGACTGATTAGTTGACTAACTGATTAGCTGACTGACTGATTAACTGACTGACTAACTGACTGATTAACTGACTGACTGACTAACTGACTGATTAACTGACTGATTGACTGTTTGACTGATTAACTGACTAATTAGCTGACTGACTGATTGACTGACTGATTAACTGACTGTCTGATTAGCTGAGTAACTGCTTAGTTAGCTGACTGACTGATTAGTTGACTGGCTGATTAGCTGACTGACTGATTAACTGACTGTTTAACTAAATGACCAACTGATTAACTGACTGTCTGATTAGCTGACTGACTGATTAACTGAATGACTGACTGATTAGCTAACTGACTGATTAACTGACTGACTGATTAGTTAACTGACTGATTAGGTGATTGACTGATTAACTGACTGATTAACTGACTGAGTGTTCAGCTGAAAGTTTGACTCAGCACCTGATAAACTGAATCTCTGCTCTGTCTGAATGCTCTGCTTACCTTCCCGGTGAATCTCCATTCTCATCGAAGTAGATGTTCTCTCCATTGACGCCAGTGAAGTTGGTCTTCATGAGAAACTCGAGTAGTTTGGACCCGTCGACTGGCCGCATGGCATCACAGAGTCCCACCATCCCAGGACAGAGAACTCTCTGCATCTTATGAAGCCCGTATGCCATGCTGTAAATCGCATTTATTACAAAACCCATCTTAGTGTCCTGGGCGTACTGCTGCCGCAGAGAATCCCGCTCTGGATGGGACAAAGACACAGAGGGAAGAAGAGACGTCCCTGAGACAGGAAGTGCCCGGTAACCAATCTTTAAACAGGTGTTTAAAGCAGCCTCGAATGTTGAAATGAAATGCTTTAGTAATTATATGTTCAGGTCTTTCCTTTGAGTCATGTCATGGATATTTTATTTGCGCCCATCAATCTTTTTCAAATTACCTCATATATAGCAATCCTATTATAGCACATGTCAAATTAATTTCAAATCAGTCACTTATTTTTAGATATTTCTCTCTTTTCCTAATATAATGACGAAATTTCATATTGGTGCAGCTCTCCACTGAAGAAGAGTCAGTCTGTTGACCTTTCAAACGTAGACACAGTCTTCTGAAGTACTTTTAAGAGGATAGCTATTTTCCTTAGCTTGTTAGCCAGGTGTCATTACTAGGGTCAGTTGTGAAGCTTCAGAAATCGTGTCACCTTAGCATAGGTTCGCTGGTTCGCTAGTGATAGAAGTGTAGATTATGAAAATTTGTTTCTCAGAAAAGCATGTGGAAGTAGCTTTAGTTAGATTACTGAAACTGTGTGTGTGTGTGTGTGTGTTGGTGGAGAGAAGAGATGGTTTTTGGCCTGAAATCTAATCACCTCAAAGTCCTGATACACTCTCCTCCATCCTGACCTCATCCATTATACCTGAACACCCCTGGAGTTTAACCTCAGAACACCTCTCTCTCTCTCTCTCTCTTTCATTCTAACCAAAATTCAGTAGCAGACACAAATTGTGTTTCATTCATGTTCCCCTCTTCTTTTCTTATTAAAATGGGTCTATTTGAACCTGTGATGCTTTGATGTGACATGTGAACAGTATGTGCTGCAGGTATGCATGAAGAATAAAGCAGAAAAGACTCGGAGAAGGACAGAGGAAGAGAGAGAAAGAATAGAGAGAGTTAGGAAAGAAAGGACTCTTGTCAAAAGAAGGGCAAATGAGGGCAGCGACAGCGTTAGAGGAACAGAATGACAGGTACTCCGAGTGTAATTTAGTGGTTTTGGTGAAAAAGGAAGGAGAGATTGGAGAATAAAAGAGCATAATTTGGTGCTTATTGTAGTCAGATCTGGGGTGTGAGGTAACCGAGGAGAGAGATCTTTGGCTTTAGGTGACCTAGACATGTTCTTGATTATTAAGTGAAGGTTTTATGGTAGGGACACAGTCCTGATTTAAAGGTTTTTGGCCAGACATGTTGAACTGGGTTTGAGTTTGCAGGATTAGAGTGCATTTTGGTTTGTTTGTTTTGCTAAACTGGAACTGAGCTGAGATGGAGGACATGATGAGCTTGGGTCATTTCCTGTTTAATGAAAAGGGTTTGGGTTCTGTAGAATTTATTAGAAGGTGCCTGGGGATGAGTTGTTGAATTTGTGGGTTATTTAAATCAGACTGGGTCACTTGTGCTTTACCAAACTGGGTTTGATGGAGAGAGCTGTGATTGTGAGTTACTGTAAATGTTTTGGTTTAAAGGAATTTGTGTTGAGTTGCATTATTATTATTCTGGGGTTGAGTTTGGGTTACTATAGTGGGGTTGAGTTGGTGATTAGATTAGATTAGATTCAACTTTACTGTCATTACACATGTACAAGTACAAGGCAATGAAATATGGAACTGGGGTTGAGTTTGGCTTAATAAACAGGGGTTGCAACAGTAATTAAACCTGGGGTTGAGTTTGGGTTATTAAACTGATGTTGATTTTGGGTTATTATACTGGGGTTGGTATGTGTTATTATACTGGGGTTAAGTCAGTTATTGAACTGGGTTTGAGTTTTGGTTATTATACTGGGGTTGAGATTGTGTAATTACCCTGGGGTTAAGTCAGTTACTGAACTGGGGTTGAGTTTTGGTTATTATACTGGGGTTGAGATTGTGTAATTACCCTGGGGTTAAGTCAGTTACTGAACTGGGGTTGAGTTTAGGTTATTATACTGGGGTTGGGATTGTGTAATTATCCAGGGGTTAAGGCACTTATTGAACTGGGGTTGAGTTTGGGTTATTCAACTGGGGTTGAGTTTAGTATACTGATGTTGGGATTGTGTAATTATACTGGGGTTAATGAACTGGGGTTGAGTTTAGGTTATTATACTGGGGTTGGGATTGTGTAATTATCTGGGGGTTAAGGCAGTTATTGAACTGGGGTTGAGTTTGGGTTATTCAACTGGGGTTTAGTTTGGGTTACTGTACTGGGGTTGTGTCAGTGACTTAAGTGGGGTTGAGTTTGAGTTATAAATCTCGTTTTAAGTTTAGTTAATTGAACTGGGTTTGTAAATTCATTTTTAAAGGGTTTGCTGATTGGATGAATCTGACTGATTTTGGCCAAGCAGCTGCTGGGTAAATGTTAATAGAAATGTTTTTTAAATTTAATCTGATTGCCATACTGTATGTTTGGGTTATGGCTCATGAGTTCTCCTCATGTGCTTGGACAAAAGGTGGGTTACTGAAAGTGGTTTTGAGCTGAACATAAGTTGTGTTTGGGCCAGGTGTGTGATTACTGATACAGGATTTTAGTTTAAATTGCTGGAGGCAGTGATTATCATATGAAAAGCTCTCTTCTATTAACATGTAAACACATTCAGGAATAAATAGACAAACAAGTGGACCAGGAGAAGTGATGAGTCTCATCCCCCACCACCACATGCCCACATCTTTCTGATTGTAGCATAACAATGGCACTGAATTTCTGGTGTGTGTGTGTGTTTGTGTGTGTGTGTGTGTGTGTGTTAGACCGTGGGCACAAGTGGTAATTAGTTATGACTATGAGAGGAAAGTCCAGACTGTCATGTTTACAACCATATGAAAGAGAATTAGCTTGTGTGTGTGTGTGTGTGTACGCACTGCTACAGGTCCGGTTGTAGTTAGGGTTCTCCTGAAGATGACCCTTTAGTCTGCAGTGGAAACGATGCTGCCAGAACTCAGGGAACCACGGATTGCGCAGGTTGTTGTCAGGACGTAGTTTTAAATAGTAATCATCAAACCACTTCACATCTGAGGAGCGCAGTTTGATTGTGATCCCACCGGCTGCCTCGCGCACGTAGCCGTCAGTCACGTCATAACGATCCGCCCATCCGTCACTGGGAGAAGAAAGGGGCGGGGACAAGAGACAAAAACAAAAACGCTTCAGTGCCCAGAGCTATTTCATTTGGGGCGGAGATTTGCTTTAACATTAGTGTTAGGTATAAACATTTCTCCTCCATGTGATTCCCTTCCTCTCACATATCTATCTATCTTTCTTCCTCTTTTTTATTCCTTTTTATTCTCCCTCACTTTGTATTTCTCCTATTTTCTCTCACACATTTCTAGTATCTCTCCACCCTTTGACATCTTGCACCCTAATTCCCTCATTTCTCAGCCAATACTGCATGATCTAGTTCACACACACACACACTGCAACTCACTTCACAGTTGTACCACTTGGAATCTCTCAAAACGCCGTAGTCATGGATACAGTCGCAGCCAATCACATTGCTGTGTACTCTGAGGGTATCAACTACACACGTGGGGCAAAAGATGATGCCATCTGTACTCTGTGTGTGTGTGTGTGTTTGAGAGTTCTGACATTCCAAGGTCAGCAATTACAACAAAGGTGACCAATTAATGTGCAGCAACACGGCCTGATATGCAAATGCACCAGCAACTAAAGTCTGTGTGTGAGAGATAATGCGCGCACACACACACACACACACACACACACACAAAATGGCTGGGAGTGGTTGTGTTCATAGACTTCACGACAAATGAAGATTATACAAATTGTGCACATAACATGGGGTTCATTCAGGAGAGATGCTCTGTGTGTGTGTATGTGTAAGAGCTTAATTGGCACACACACAGCTCTTAGCCAGATGGCTTGGAGAAATCCACATGAAAGTTCCTCCAGTTCTTCAGTCATCTGATGTCCACGTTCTGGTGTCTTGGATCTTCACTCAGCCCAAAACACCTGGGGTCACATGACCATAATTCTGATGTGGGCGGAGTCAAAACACAGTATACAGTAGTATAACGTACATGTAGGTGTCTGAAGATATTATGCTGTAAATTTTGTATCTTGTCATCCTGCTGAAGTTAAACATCAGACAGAGGAGTGGAATTTGTTACATTTGTGAATGAATCATCTCTCATCTTTCACGGTGTGACATTTTGTTCAGATCTGTCTGTATGGATTCTCTGATTCACTGTCGCGCTCTCCGTCTTCCTCTCTCACTGTCCAGCATTTATTTTTAGTCCATTACTCTCTCTCTCTCTCTCATTCTGTCTCTCTCCTTCATTTTCTGTTCATTTCTGTCTCTCTCTCTCTTTCATTCTGTCTTTATTTCTGTCTCACCCCTTCATCCATTTCTCTCTCTCTCTCTCCTTTATTCTCCATCCATTTCTGTCTCTCTTGCCTTCATTCTCCCTCTATTTCTGTCTCACTCCTTCATTCTCTGTTCATTTCTGTCTCTCTCTCCTTTATTCTGTCTCCATTTCTGTCTCACTCCTTCATCCATTTCTCTGTCTGTTTTGTTCTCCATCCATTTCTCTCTCTTTCTACTTCGTTCCGTGTCCATGTCTCTTCTGCTCAGCTATCCTTTTCTCCTCACGTTACTAAGCTTTTCAGGTTTTTCCTTTACAGCTTCACTCAGGTGTGTGTTGTCATGGTGACAGGGCTGCAATAGTGAGACTAGGTCCTGGCAGGTGTCCTCCTGCACACCATCACCACGCTACAGATTCTGAATCTCCTGAAGTTCTTCATCACTCCATTACTCTGGTGCCTTCAATCCACCAGCGAAGCCCGACTGTGCTTCACTCAACCGCTCTGAAGACTAACTAGTTGCTCTAGTTGTCCTGTTTTAGGGTTTTATCTTGATGGCACACACACCTGACCCTTCTTTCCTAGCATGAGGAAACATCTGGAGGAGAGCATCTGCTAAACGCTGTTCATATATCACATATATCACTCTCTCTGTCTCTGTCTCGTTCTCTCTGTACAGGAAGCTCATTAATCACCTACCTGTCATGCTTTAATCACCTCTAGCCAAGTGTAACTCACACACACACACACACACACACATACACACACATACACACACACACACAGACAGTAAACACAAAGTGAACTCTGAATTATGACTGTCCCTTTAATGAAGCAAAGCTTTCAGACCCATAAATCTCTCTCTCTCTCTCTCTCTTGTAATCTCTATCAAAAAAGTCAGTTTCCGTGGAGACAAGAGGCAAGTGATCGCCATGGCGATAGATCTGTCACTGTTTGTTTAGACTAAAAAAAAAAGTGTAAATAGGAACAACCGACTCACCACAGAAAGAGAGGGAGAGAAAGATACCAATATATACATTATCACACTCTATCTATCTATCTATCTATCTATCTATCTATCTATCTATCTATCTATCTATCTATCTATCTATCTATCTGTCAGTAAAGAAGAAGGGGCGGAGTCTAAAGCAGGTGTATAAATTCATACCGACGTCGCATCCATCACACTTATGCGATTGCCTTGTCGCCACGGCAACACTGACAAACTGCACCGTGTCGCACCACACGCCCCCTAAACTCACAGTCATTACTCACACACACACATACACACACACACACACACACAGAATTATTCCTTATGGGCCAAAGCCAAAATGAGCGAGAGGCTCCTCATTTCCTCTCTCTGTGTCTCTTCATCTCTCTCTCTCTCTCTCTCTCTCTCTCTCTCTCTCTCTGTGTCTCTCATTCACCAGCTCACACAGCTGTGTGGGCGAACTGCAATTATCTTTGGTCTTCAAAAAGCTCTGTGTGTATTTTAGAGAACATCTGCGAGTTCCTTCACACACACACACACACACACACACACAAACCTTTGACTTAGAAAAGCATTTATTATGCTCCTATCTGACGTCCTGTAACGAGCACACTGGAATTTCTGTGTGTGTGTGTGTGTGTTAGTCTTTGACACAGCTAGCCTTTGATTGATGTTAGACTTAAATAAATGATTCACTTTTTTTTTAATGCCTCACTCTCAGCACTGTCTCACACTCATGCTCTCTCTCTTCTCTCTCTCTGTCATAGACAAAATGAGACAGACCTTGCCAGTACTGTCTGTGTAGAAATCATTTAAGAAATGTCATATCACACACATACATGTAAACATACACACATACACACACACGTACACACACACACCAGAGCTGAGTCAATAACAGTGAGTTCCAGACAGCGAGAGGGTCAGTGGAATTTAAATGCTATACACGTCGTGGCTCTTCTGTCCTACACACACACACACAATGGAGCTATACTGTATGACTTTATTTGATCTTTAAAAATCTGGCAACATGGAACTGGCAAAAACGTGAACTGAGAAATGCATTTACAGTTAGCATTAGCATTGTCTATGAGTTTTATTTACTGCATTTGTTAACCTTCTTCCTGTTAATAGAGCACTCATTTAGGGCGAGCAGTTCAGAAGATTCACGAAGATTGAGGTTTCTATATTTAGTTCAGTATTTAGAGGAAAAATAATTAAACTGCACTGAAAGCCAATAAACTCCTTGTGTTCAAAAGCTAGCTGTAGCAGAGTCATTTCTGTGGCTTACGCCAGTGCTAGCATGCTAACTTTAATCTGTTAGGGATTGTAGCTTGTTTTCATGGAAGAGGTTAAGCGTAAGAGGGAAAGACGTGGCAATACTGGTACGTTAGCTGGCTAAGAATATCTAGTTTAGCTAGCAGTCAGTTAGCTGGTAATGCTAATTTAGAGGTGTGAACAGTTCAGTTCGGTGAGCACTGAGCCATATTCACTTCCTCCCTCTCTACATGTCTCTACATGTTTAATGTTAAAGTTTAATGGAAAATAAATTCAGTGCTGACAGGAAGAGAGTTGTGTGTGAGTCCAACTTCCTGATTATTCATCTGATGGCTGTGAAGAAGGCTTTTAAATGAGGATGTCTCTCTCTCTCTCTCTCTCTCTGAGTGTGTGTGTGTGTGTACTCTTTATAGCTCTACAGCCACTGACAACATGCATTTACAGTAGTTTTACTGTCCCTCATTAGAGCCACACACACACACACCTTGGGCAGATGGTAATTACAGTAGTGACACTGTGTTTCCTCCTGCTGCTATAACACACACACACACACACACACAGGTCACAGACGTCTACAACACAAGGCACCTAAAGACACCTGGAGCACAAATACACACCTCCATCTCGCAAGTTCTCTTTCTCTCTCTCTCTCTATCACACACACACGCACACACACGCACACACACACAGCTGTAACACACCTTTACAGGTAGATCTATTTGTGTAAGTGAGTGTGGTGTGTGTGGGGGGGGAGTGGGGGGGGTTGTGTCAGCAGTGGGTCCCTTGTTTTCCTTCTGCCCTTCTCTCACTTTTACTCTCACTCTGCGGTGTAGGGATTCAGTGCTGTTGCCACGGTAACAAGCAGCAGAAGGGGCTTTGCATTCCATCTCTCCCTCTCTCTGTCTTTCGCTATGTCTTCCTATCCAGGTCTCTTTCCATCCCTAGTAAGAAGGGAGAGGAAGGAAGGGAAAAAAATGATGTCCATGAAGTCAGGGCACAGAGGATTAAAGACTGAGTGAGAGAGAAGGAGAAAGAGAGAAGAACACTACAGAACCAACAGTGTGGAACCACAGCAGAATTTTAGAATGACTTACAGTACTATAAGTATTAAACATCAACACTACACCAAAACTACAGTGACTTTACAATAATACTACAGCTAAACTGTAACACAACTAGACTACACAACAACTCAACTACAGCAAAATATACATCATAGCAAGACTACAGAAAACATACATCATAGCAAGACTACAGCAAAACTACAGAAAACCTACATCATAGCAAGACTACAGCAAAACTACAGAAAACCTACATCATAGCAAGACTACAGCAAAACTACAGAAAACCTACATCATAGCAAGACTACAGCAAAACTACAGAAAACCTACATCATAGCAAGACTACAGCAAAACTACAGAAAACCTACATCACAGCAAGACTACAGCAAAACTACAGAAAACCTACATCACAGCAAAACTACAGCACAACTAGGCTACATCAAAACTACAGCACAGAAAAACTACATCACAGCAACAATACATCAACACTACACCACAATTAGACTACAGCAAAACTGCATCACAACTAGAATAAAGCAAATCTACATCACAACTAGACTACAGCAAAACTACACCACAACTAGAATAAAGCAAATCTACATCACAACTAGACTACAGCAAAACTACACCACAACTAGACTACAGCAAAACTAGACTACAGCAAATCTACATCACAACTAGACTACAGCAAAACTACATCACAACTAGACTACAGCAAAACTACATCACAACTAGACTACAGCAAAACTACATCACAACTAGACTACAGCAAAACTACAGCACAGAAAAACTACATCACAGCAACAATACATCAACACTACACCACAACTAGACTACAGCAAAACTACATCACAACTAGACTACAGCAAAACTACATCACAACTAGACTACAGCAAAACTACATCACAACTAGACTACAGCAAATCTACATCACAACTAGACTACAGCAAAACTACACCACAACTAGACTACAGCAAAACTAGACTACAGCAAATCTACATCACAACTAGACTACAGCAAAACTACATCACAACTAGACTACAGCAAAACTACATCACAACTAGACTACAGCAAATCTACATCACAACTAGACTACAGCAAAACTACACCACAACTAGACTACAGCAAAACTAGACTACAGCAAATCTACATCACAACTAGACTACAGCAAAACTACATCACAACTAGACTACAGCAAAACTACATCACAACTAGACTACAACAAATCTACACCACAGCAACACTACACCACGATTAGACTACTAGCAAACCCAAGAGCAGGGAGATTACAGTGATACACAACTGCAATGCTACAATATAACATGAACATTACAGCAAAACTACAGCAATATTACACAACGTTACAGAAAAACTAAAACATACCTGAACTAATACACAGCAACATCACCATGATGTCACAGTAAAACTACAGCTAAACTAGGGATATTATTATTGTATATTATTGTACATTTTTATATATTATTATTATTATTTTTATCTATAACATGCCATAAGCTAATCAGCATGGGGTTGTGGTTGTTTTTCTGTATCTATACATTTATTCACTGATTTAAATCAACACACACACACACACATCTCGCTCTCTACTTCTATGAATTGTGTGAAATAATGATAAAGAAATCATTTCATTCACAGAATAAATATGAAACAAAGGAATAAAGAGAAAAATAAAAAAGGGGAGGATGTGGTGAGAAATGGGGACACTCCAATATTCCCCTAAGATCATGGTAGTTCGTTACCATGGCGACCTGGGCACGAGTGACAAAGCATCGTGGTGAAAATGATATAATGGTTTTATTAAAGGATTCAGTGTTTTGTATTAAATGTTAAATCTTTTTTTCCAGATATTATTGTTTTATTCACATTTTATTATTGTGATGGAAAAATAAGGTCTTGCAAAAGTGAGGCAGGGTCTGCTCTGGAAATACTGGATGCTGGTGATTGACTACAGTGAAATCAAATGCATGCAGGATTGTGAAATAAATCCCAGTATTCATTTTTAGCACAAATTAATACTAACACAAAACTATAGGAATATTACACTAATGCTACAACAGTAATATTGCACTAAAACTACTCAAGACTACAGTGATATTACACTAATACTACACAGAACTAGTGATATTACACTAATACTACACAAAACTAGTGATATTACACTAATACTACACAGAACTAGTGATATTACACTAATACTACACAAAACTAGTGATATTACACTAATACTACACAGAACTAGTGATATTACACTAATACTACACAAAACTAGTGATATTACACTAATACTACACAGAACTAGTGATATTACACTAATACTACACAGAACTAGTGATATTACACTAATACTACACAAAACTAGTGATATTACACTAATACTACACAGAACTAGTGATATTACACTAATACTACACAAAACTAGTGATATTACACTAATACTACACAGAACTAGTGATATTACACTAATACTACACAAAACTAGTGATATTACACTAATACTACACAGAACTAGTGATATTACACTAATACTACACAGAACTAGTGATATTACACTAATACTACACAAAACTAGTGATATTACACTAATACTACACAGAACTAGTGATATTACACTAATACTACACAAAACTAGTGATATTACACTAATACTACACAGAACTAGTGATATTACACTAATACTACACAAAACTAGTGATATTACACTAATACTACACAAAACTAGTGATATTACACTAATACTACACAGAACTAGTGATATTACACTAATACTACACAGAACTAGTGATATTACACTAATACTACACAAAACTAGTGATATTACACTAATACTACACAGAACTAGTGATATTACACTAATACTACACAAAACTAGTGATATTACACTAATACTACACAGAACTAGTGATATTACACTAATACTACACAGAACTAGTGATATTACACTAATACTACACAGAACTAGTGATATTACACTAATACTACACAGAACTAGTGATATTACACTAATACTACACAAAGCTAGTGATATTACACTAATACTACACAGAACTAGTGATATTACACTAATACTACACAGAACTAGTGATATTACACTAATACTACACAAAACTAGTGATATTACACTAATACTACACAGAACTAGTGATATTACACTAATACTACACAAAACTAGTGATATTACACTAATACTACACAAAACTAGTGATATTACACTAATACTACACAAAACTAGTGATATTACACTAATACTACACAGAACTAGTGATATTACACTAATACTACACAAAACTAGTGATATTACACTAATACTACACAGAACTAGTGATATTACACTAATACTACACAAAACTAGTGATATTACACTAATACTACACAGAACTAGTGATATTACACTAATACTACACAAAACTAGTGATATTACACTAATACTACACAGAACTAGTGATATTACACTAATACTACACAGAACTAGTGATATTACACTAATACTACACAGAACTAGTGATATTACACTAATACTACACAAAACTAGTGATATTACACTAATACTACACAAAATGCTAGTTACGCATGTAACTGTGGTTCTGTGAATTTCGGATGACCGCCAGAGGCAGTATGAATACTTTGGATTATCGCAGCGCCAGCCAGATAGGTCGAGAGACTATACCAACAAAGTCACGTGGTGATGTATGCTGAGCTTATAAGCCACAGTAGCTTAGCATTCCGCCTCGGTACGCCTTTATCGTGCATTCCGAGTGAAAAAGAATTCTGGCGGTCATCCGGAATTCACAGAACCACAGTTACATGCGTAACTAGCGTTCTGTTTCATTCCTACTGACCGCCAGAGGCAGTATGAATACTTTGGATGACACATACCAACATAGTCATGAGGAATTCCACCCACCTGACAAAAACTTAAGGCTGCTCCTGAAGAACTGCAGAACACACGGCATGATGAGCAGCAACGTTAACCTTATAAAACCTGGCAAATGTGCAAGGAGAAACCCAGGTAGCGGCAGTGAAGATGTCTGCCAAGGAAACTCCTCTAAAGGCAGCCCAAGATGATGAGACGGCCCTAGCTGAATGGCAAGTTAAACCTGAGGACAATGGTTTCCCTGCTGCCTTGTAAGTCAGTATAATAGTCTCCACTATCCAGTTCAATAATCTCTGCTTCAACACTGGAGCAGCTTTCTTCACACCACCATAACAGACAAACAACTGGTCCGAACGTCTAAACTGAGCAGCAGCGTCTACGTAACACTTCAAGGCATGAACGGGACACAAAAGATGAGCTCTCGAACCACACCCTGAAGAAGTCTGAAAAGAGGCCAGTTCAATGTTCTGATTTATGAACTGAGGAAGGAGAACTTTTGGTAGAAAGGAAGGATTGGGTCGTAGGACCACCCCGGAGTCATCTGGCAACCAACGCAAGCATAGCTCACTGACAGACAGTGCATGCAACTCGCCCACTCGTTTCGTAGAGGCAACAGCCAACAGAAAAAAGGTTTTCAGGGATATCCATTTGATGTCATTGCCTTGCAAGGGCTCAAATTGGGATGAACAAATGAACGAAAGCACGAGTGGTAGATCCCATACCCAAAATTGAGGACTTCAAACAGGCTTCAGATGGCGTGCACCTTTTAGAAAACTGCAGACAAGTCTGTGAGATCCAAGAGAAGATCCCTCAACTGGGACATTATGCGCAGAAATCGCAGCAACATAGATCTTCAATGTGGAAGCGGCTTTGCCCTCTTCCAGTAAACGTTGAAGAAATCTCAAGACATTCGTTATGTCACGTTCCAGGGATGAGCGCATGCTCCTCACACCATGCAGAGAAAAATTTCCAGCGTGAAGCATAAATCTGATGAGTGGAAGAAGCCCTAGCATTGGAGATGGTGTGAATAACTGCAGGATCACAATGCTCCAGAGAAGGATTTATCCCAACGGCCATACCCAAAGCTGCAAACGAGCTGGGTCTGGGTGCAGATGCTGGCCTCCAGCTGGGAGAGGAGGTCCTTTCTGGGGGGAAGCTGCCACGGATTGTCTGTCAGAAGCCTCAGCAACAAAGGAAACCATGGTCTGGCTGACCACCGTGGTGCCACAAGTAGCACTCTGTGCTTGCGCAGAAGGATCCTGTGTAACATCTCCCACAACAGAGGAACTGGAGGGAACGCATATAGTAGGCAGCTCGGCCATTTGTGAGACAATGCATCCTGACTCAAGGGGCTGGACACCTCGGTCTTTGCAAACCATAATCGACAGTGAGTGGTCTTCTCTGAGGCAAAAAGATCCACCTCTGCCCTTCCGAACCGTAGCCAGATCTCCTGCACCACATCCGGATGAAGCCTCCATTCCCCTGGATGCAATCGATCCCTGGAAAGGGCATCCGCTGTCTGGTTGCATGCTCCTGAAATATGAGCTGCCCTCAGTGAAGTGAGTTGCGGCTGACACCATGTCAGGATCTCGTGAGTAAGTTGTAGAGACCTGCGGGATTTCGTGCCACCCTGGTGGTTTAGATGGAACACTGTTGAGGTATTGTCGAACCGAACAAGAACATGGCAGCCTGCCAGGACCATAGAGCCATGAACACCGCACGTAGTTCCAGCAGATTGATATGTTCTTTTGCCCAAGTAGCTGTCCATCGTCCACAGATTCCCCTCCGATTCCATGTTGCCCCCCAGCCTGTGAGGGAGGCGTCGGTTGTGACCATCTCTCGCCGAGAGGGAACAACACCCAGGGGCACTCCTGCCTTTAGAAAATCTACCTGTCCCCATCACCTCAACACACATATGCAACTGTGAAAAATCACAACCAGTCGATGGAGATGTCGGGAGGGATTGAGTCATAAGCTGTTGTTCCATAACTGTAGTGGTCTGAGGTGGAGCAAACCGAGGGGACTCACCATTATAGCAGCCGTTAACATCCCTAACAGTTGTAGAACAATCCGGTAACGCAAAGACACACCTGGCCGAAAACGAGCCAAGAGTTGCAGAATGTTTGTCACGCGTCCCTGCGACAGGGAGGCAGACATCAGGCAGGAGTTCAGGGTCATTCCTATGAACGTAGTGGTCTGTGCTGGAATCAGACAGCTCTTTTTCTCGTTCACAGAGAAACCCAACTTCTGCACGTGCCTTAAAAGCAGCTTGGAGTCTTGCACGGCCTGTTGTCTTGTGGGTGCACAAAGCAGCCAGTCGTCCAGATATGGTAGAACACGCATGCCTCTCATCCAGAGAGGAGACACCTTGTGAAGACGCGGGGAGCAACTGGTAGGCTTGATTTTGGAAACTGAAACGCAGAAACCTTCTGTGATGAACAGCAATTGGAACGTGAAAATATGCATCTTTCAGGTCGACACTCACAAACCAATCACCCGCTGCCACAGCCCGAGGAACGTCGGCCGTGTGTAGCATTCGAAAAGGAAGGACCTTCAGGAACAAATTCAGATGCCTCAAATCGAGAATTGGGCGGAACCCACCGTCCTTTTTCGGAACAAGAAAATATGTCGCATAAAACCCATCTTCCTGAACAAGGGGATGAACTTTTTCTATGGCTTCCTTCTCTAACAGAGAACGAATTTCCAGAGAGAGAGCCACTGAACGAATTGTGTCTCTGACAACCGTCGGAACAATTTTTGAAAATCTGGGAGGCCGGCGTCGAAACTGTAGAGTATATCCTCTGTTTAGAGTTGACAAGACCCAGGGGTCTGCTGTGTTGGTCTTCCGGTACTCTAGCTGTTCTATTGAAAAACGATCGACCACCGGCGCGGATATCTCAGGCTTTACGTATGCGGCCGTGGGGGGACGCTGACGGGGTCCTCCTGGCAACTGTCGTTGAGGTGGTCGAGAAGCCCGTACGTCATCAGTAACACGAGGCCTTTGATGGAGCTGTGACTGAGGTGCACCATGCTGGTGGAAATGGGTGTCTATTGTGGCATAGTGATGACGATTTTGAACTGCTGGCATCTTAAAGGTAGAGTTGCGCTGCACCTGCGTCAGTTGGCGAGTGGCTTCAGACAATTTTACCCTCTTTTCCAACAGTTCTGAAACATTAGGTCCAAAAAGGGCAAAATAAATAACACTGGTTACATTTGTTTGTTCCCGTAACTTAGACAACAGAAGAAAGCTTTTAATTTTATTGAAGGCACATCGCAGTACCGTATTTAAGGACCAGTGTGTCCACATTCACGTCACTGTACCTTACAGAACCTCTCGTATCATTAGTTAGAGGACAGGACGTGCAGGATGTTGTGTACCTGTGTGGTTCCCCGAGGGCAGATTTGAGTCACATGGTTACTGAACACAGGACTGGATTCAAACATCCCTGAGCCTCATTTTCATTACAAAAAAAAATTCATTAGAAAAAGCAGATATAGTGAACAACATTGTGGAACGTTTCTAATGCAATAGAATATGTTCTCCAAGAATTCTGGGATTTAGTGTTTTTAGCAGCAGGAAGTGTCAAGCGGACAAGGTTCAGAGCTCGATATAGCCTAATGACGCATAAGGGCAGAAGACAGGGTGGTGATTTGATGGGTGTGTGGGGGGGTGGGGTTTAAAGACAGCAGGGACGATTTACTGGAGCAGTGAGGCAGTTAGATCACACTCACACACACACACACACACACACACACAACAAAGCAAGTGAGTCATTAATATATAAAGGCAGTACAGGTTTGTGTGTGTGTGTGTGTGTGTGCAGTTTATTTGAGCCAACATAAAGATGATGATGGGAGTGATAATGAATCTCATGGCAGTGGAGAAGATGTTGCTCATAGTGATGGTCACGGTGATGGTGATGATATGGAACGCTATCAGAACATATACGATGGAGTTAACGGCGACGAGTCATGTCCGAAACGAAGGTGACTTTTGTAGTTATGGCACATTGGTAACCTAGCAACATGGTGAAGTGTTGGTGCTGCCTTTGTCTCAACCTGTTTTCTTACACACACATTTGTAGTCTTATGAGACCACATAGGCACCAAGTCCTTCAGTTTTGTACACAACGATGATTATTGAGGATTTATACTGATGATGATGAAGATGATGATGAAGATGATGATGATGAGGCTTCTCAGTCTCAGACCTGCCAACGAGCATGAACTCCCCAGCGAGGTTCTGACGTCTCATGGCCATGAGGATTCCGCGGACGGTCATGCCCTCGCAGAAACACACCACCACCCGCGCCTTGGGCAGACGACTGCGCAGCTTCGCAAGCAGACGGTCAAAGCTCTGTTCGCCTGCATTACTCCAGATCTTATCAGAGTGTGCGATGCAGATCCCTTCCTTTAGAGCCATCTCTTTAAACGCTGCCATTCCACTTTCACCATAGTTTCCTGGACACACACAGAGAGAGACAGAGAGAGAGAGGGAGAGAGAGAGAGAGAACGAGAGAGAGAATTCAGAGTGATTATACAGTACACAAGTGAGAGAGAGGCGGCTGAGCGTAACGAAGAATCGAGGATGTGTGAAAAAGAGAATAAGGAAGAAAAAATGTTTAAGAGAGTGATCATGAAAAAGACAGAAAGAGAACCAGAGGGATTCTAGGGAGGAAAAATGATAAAAGAATGCAAAATAATGAAGGGACAAAGAAAAAGGCTGTAAGAGACACAGAAAGTCTGGTATAACAATGGTTTATAATAATGAAGCAAAATAAAAGGAGAGACTGAGAAAAGAAAGAGAGTGAGACTGATGGAGAAAAACGATTTGATTCCCAAGGACATTTAATGGAGTGAAATAATGTGAATGTGGAGAAGAGGAGGCAAAAGAGAAAACAAGACAGATACGATGATGGAGAAAGAGAAATAATGAGAGAGGGGGAGAAAAAAAGAAGACAGAATGTTTGTAGAAGGAGAGAAAGAGAAGATGGATGGCTGCTGTGTTAGAAAAGAAAGAGAGACACAAAGCAAGTAAATAGAGTAAGACAAAAAACTAGGTGTTAAAAGTATGTGGATGTGTGTGAGGAATGAGTCTATTTATAACGAGGGGGTGGAGCCATGGCTGTGATTGACAGGTGTTATTACCTCCCCCACTCAAGGAGAAGAATTCTATATTGATGGATATGATGGATAAAAATGAATGTTAATGTAACATGGTAGTGGTGTGCAACATGTTTGTGTATGCTTGTATAAGTGTGTGTGTGTGTATGTGTGTGTAAGGTGGCTACTGGTCTCTATGGAGGCATGTAAAGTCCTGTAATTAGTCTCACAGTGAGAGCATTAGAGGGCACACACACATGCAGATGGTACACACGTACACACACACACACGCACACATTCACACAATGAAGCATATCATTAGTTGGAATAAGCCATTGTTTTTCTTCTCAGTGCTGGTTGCTAATGCCATCAGGAAGCAGACAAGCTCAGCTGCTACGTCACTTATTACCACATGACGTATGACATCAACACAACACAGCATAACCTGACATGACATAGCGCAATATAACAACATTAAGATAATGTTTTGTAATGTAGTGTATCATAGTGCAACATGACATGTAGCATGACATGGCATTATAACATAACATTATAACATCCGTCCATCCATTGTCTATACCCGCTTTATTCCTAATTAGGGTCACGGGGATCTGCTGGAGCCTATCCCAGCACACATTGGGCGAAAGGCAGGGGTACACCCTGGACAGGTCACCAGTCCATCACATATAGACAGACAACCAGACACACACACACACTCACTCACTCCTATGGGCAATTTAGAATTACCAATCAACCTAATGTACATGTTTTTGGACTGTGGGAGGAAACCGGAGTACCCGGAGTAAACCCATGCAGGCACAGGGAGAATATGCAAACTCCACACAGAAACGCCCCTGCCTGTTTGAACCCAGGACCTTCTTGCTGCGAGGCAACAGTGCTAACCACTAAGCCACCGTGCTGCCCCAACGTTATAACATATAACATAAAATTAACAAACATGACAACATACTGTAATATAACACCACTTAACCTAACATAACATAGTGTAACATAACACAATGTAATTGAACAAACTATCACATTACATCACAACGTATCATGACAACAAAACATGGTGCAACATAACACGTCTTAATGTAACACAAAATAACCTACAGTAGCATGATATGCATATAGCATGATGCTACATAACATGATGTTCCATGATGCTGTGGTACGCTAGCTTATAACAATGTAACACAACATAATGTAACCCAAAGTAGTGTAACATAATGTAGCGTAACACATCATGCCGCATCATGTTATATTAGGTTGTTACGTTATATTGTGTTAAATGGATGTTACACTAGGTTGTAACACCATGTAACAATGTAACGTAACATAACACAACCGCGACACAATGTCATGTAGCATTACGTCACATGACATGAAATAACAAAAAAGGAACTTTCTCGTTTGGTTCTAGAATCTTAGATGTTGGTTCTGGAATTACTCATGTGGTTCTAGTATCTCTGACGGGAATCTAAATTCACAGCCATGAATCTGATGTGGTTCTAGAGCGTCTGATAGAGTACAGGATGTGCTGGTGTTGCATCTGAGAACCTGTAGCTTTAGAGTTCCTGATGTGGTTCTAGAGCATCTGATAGAATACAGGATGTGCTGGTGTTGCATCTGAGAACCTGTGGCTTTAGAGTTCCTGATGTGGTTCTAGAGCATCTGATAGAATACAGGATGTGCTGGTGTTGCATCTGAGAACCTGTGGCTTTAGAGTTCCTGATGTGGTTCTAGAGCGTCTGATAGAATACAGGATGTGCTGGTGTTGCATCTGAGAACCTGTGGCTTTAGAGTTCCTGATGTGGTTCTAGAGCGTCTGATAGACTACAGCATGTGAGAACCTGCACTGTGCTTCTAAAGTATATTATATGGTTCTAAAATCTCGTTTGTGGCTTTAGAGTTCCTGATGTGGTTCTAGATTCAGTAGAATATCAAATTTATCTTCTTTGGTTGTTGTTCCTAGAGCTCATGCTAATAGCAGTGCTTTATTCTGTCTGTTTGTTTATGTGAAATGGGCTTGGGGTAATAAATACACTCATTTTATTTAATGGTGAAGCTGCACGTTAAAGCTGCACACACACACACACACACACTGAGAGAACAGGAGGACAAGTTCACTGTTTCTATTCAGGCGCTGTGTGAAAGAGGACATCCAGACATGACCATATGGTACATACATGTCCTCATCTATGACGGATATACACACACACACACACACACAGAGCAGAGTGAGAAAGAGACAAAGAGAGGATTTGATAAAAAAGCTAAATGGCTAGCTTCACAACTGCCAACACATCTGCACATGAAATAAGAAAAGGACCAAGAGGCAGACAGACAGACAGAGAGACAGACAGGCTGGAGGAATGGATGGATGAATTCTGTGTTTTTTCAGTGCTCCAGAACATATCATGCAATCACACTCTGTTACAATGCAAAGTGGCTTAGCAAAATACTTCAGATAGAGAGAGACAGTCGGAGAGTGAGACAGATAAAGAGACAGACTGGCAGAGAGTGAGACAGACAAAAAGACAGACTGGCAGAAAGTGAGACAGACAAAGAGACAGACAGAGAGTGAGAGAGACAAAAAGACAGACAGTCAGAGAGTGAGACAGATGTAATTCTATACAGAGAGTAAAACAGAGACAAAAAGACAGACAGTCAGAGAGTGAGACAGATGTAGTTCTATACAGAGAGTAAAACAGAGACAAAAAGACAGACAGTCAGAGAGTGAGACAGATGTAGTTCTATACAGAGAGTAAAATAGAGACAAAAAGACAGATAGTCAGAGAGTGAGACAGATGTAGAGACAGACAGAGAGTGAGACAGAGACAAAAAGACAAACTGGCAGAGAGTGAGACAGATAAGGAGACAGACAGAGAGTGAGAGAGACAAAAAGACCAATGGTCAAAGAGTGAGACAGACATAAAGACAGACAGAGAATAAGACTGAGACAAAGAGACAGACGGTCTGAGAGTGAGACAACTTCAGTGTTATGGCTCTTTATCAGTTATTAAATCATTATATCTCACTCAGTCATACAGTGTGTTTACTCACTCACTTCTCCTTTATTATCCTGTGTGTGTGTGTGTGTGTGTGTGTGTGCATGTGTGTGTGATGGCATACATCCATATTTACTTCTCTCTCTCTCTCATGTGTGTATGTTTTTCTTTCTGTCCGTCTCTGCATTACTGTCTTTCTCAATCTCTCCATTTTTCCCCCTCTTTCTTTTGGAATAAAATGCTCTCTCTCTCTCTCTCTCTCTCTCTCTCTCTGTAAGGTTCCGGAACATTTCAGCATTCCGTTACCCAGAGTTCCAATCGGCACTGAAACAGCCTGAGAATATTCAATTCACACCAGCTCAAGTGCAGAGCACTCACACACACCTACACACACACACACACACACACACACACACACACACACACACACACACACACACACTCATGTCTCAGCTTCAGCAGACAGGTGCAGATGAGCTCTAGAGGATTCAGTGAAGAGTCTTCTGAACCACTCAAGACTAACACAAGACTCGTCTCTCCTCTCCTCTTCATCTCTCCTCTCTTTTCATCTCCGCTCCACTCCTCTCCTCACTCATTTCCTCTCCTCTTCATCTCTCATCTCCTCTCCTTTCCTCTTTTCATCTCCTCTCCTCTCTCCTCCTCTCCTCTCCTTTCTTCTTTTCATCTCCTCTCCTCTCCTTCTCATCTTCTCTCCTCTCTCCTCTTCTTATCATCTCCTCTTCTTTTTATCTTTTCTCCTCTCTCCTCTCCTCTCCTTTCATCTCTTCTCCTCTCCTCTACTCATAATCTCCTCTCCTTTCTCTTCTTTCGCTGTCTCTCTTCTTCTGCTTTTACTTCTCTGCATCTGCATCTGCCTCTACCTGTTTATCTCCACCCCTGCCCCTCAGCTACATCACCCCTCCTCCTTCACAGCTGGATTTAAATCTTCATCCAACACCTGCATTAATCACTAAATTATTAAATAAAGGAATAAATAAACCAAATACACACTGACTCAGGACACACACACACAGTCACATACAAGGAGGTGAAAGGGCTGGGAATCAATGCAGAGAGAGAGAGAGAGAGAGAGAGAGGAGAAGAAAGAAAGAAAGAAAGAAAGAAAGAAAGAAAGAAAGAAAGAAAGAAAGAAAGAAAGAAAGAAAGAGTGGTTTAGTCTATTAGTCTCTGTCTCTCTCTGTCTCGCCCTCCGGCTGTCTGTCTGCTTCTCATTTGTCTCACTGCTTGAGTTTGCAATTCAAACTAGAATGACAGAGAAAGTAGGAGGATGCAGTGAGAGAGAGAGAGAGAGAGAGAGAGAGAGAGCGTGAGATAGATAGATAGATAGATAGATAGATAGATAGATAGATAGATAGATAGATAGATAGATAGATAGACAGGTTGCTATGGAGAAAACACTTCATCCTTCATACTTCATTACCACAAAATTACCATGTGAATCAAAGATAAGCATCAGTGTGCATGCTAGTGTTTCCAGGTGTGTGTGTGTGTGTGCTGTCTCATTCTGTCTGAAAATCTTTCTTTTTGTGAGAGAGATGCAGAAAGAGAAAATGACTAAGAGAACACAGGGAGTGTGAGATGTACACTGGTAGCACAGTACGTCTTCACCTGGCACTGTTGCACACACACACACACACACACACACACACTTCTTTCTGGCGTTTCACACGGCAGCCCACGGGAAGCGGACACGAGGGGGGTAGAAAGTGGCCGCTTTTAAAGAGCATTGTTCCTCGTCGCAGCACTTCCAGGAGTTTTCCAGAAAACCATGGCGTGACATCACATGCTCTTCTTTATCACTCGACCAATCAGCTCGCAGCTCGAGGAGCAAGCATGGAAAAACGGAATGAAGGACAGAGTGATGGAGGGCATATGAACTTTATTAACCCTGTTAATGAGAGAATACGAGAACACCACTGATCCGAAATATTTCAAACTGAACACCAAAATATTGAGAAATAAAATATTAGGAATTCTTGAATTAAACATTTTTTTTTTAAGTTTTAAAATTAATAAGTAAATTCATTTTGACTAGAGTGAGCAGTTCAGCTGTTTCCATCCCTTTCTTTCTTTCTTTCTTTCTTTCTTTCTTTCCCTTTTCTCTTCTATTCTTCGTTGTCAGATTTCTTTCTTCCCTGATTTATTTATTTATTATTTATTTATCCTTCCTCAACTTCTTTCATTTTTTTTTCTTTCTTTTTTCTTTCATTTGTTCTTTCTTTTTTTAAACTTCCCTAATTGATTGATTGATCTTTCTTACCTTCCTTCCATCACTTCAATGACTTTCTTTCTTTCTTTCTTTCTTTCTTTCTTTCTTTCCCCTTTCTCTTCCTTTATTCGTTCTCTGATTTATTTATTTATTTAATTATTCACTTGTTTGATTATTTATTTATTTATTTATTTATTTATTTATTTATTTATCCTTCCTCAACTTCTTTCATTTTTCTTTTTCTTTCTTTCTTTCTTTTTCTTTCTTTCTTATTCCTTCATTTAACTATTTATTTCTCTTTCCTTCCATCTTTTCTGCCATCCTTCCTGTATTTCACTGCTTTCTTTTTTCTTTCTTCTTTCCTTTCTTCCATCTCCTGAAGTGTGACTTTTACAGACGTGTGCACCGGACAAGTTATTTCCTGTTCCAACACGTTACAGAGAAACCGGAAAGCTCATGGAGGAAGTGCTGAAACCGGAGACTCCTTCCATAAATCTAAACTCATAACTAAACATCTCCTTACTTAAAGTGTTTGTATTTCATTCCTCTTTAGCTGAAGAACATCATGTTTTTATCTGTTTATTATTAGCCATACAAGTGGAGCCATACAAGGTCCAGTGAATGAGCTGTTACTATGGAAACGATGTTGTATTAGAACCAGGGCATTAATATCACCTGCGGTTTCAATTACAGTCAGAACAACTGTCATTATTCACACGCTGCGTAATCTGAGCTTTAGGGTGTCCTGTCTATAAAGAACAATTAAGAACGTTTCCTGTGTGTGTGTATGAGAGAGAGAGAGAGAGAGAGAGAGACTGATTGCACAGAGATGCAGAGGAAAGGAAGACCGATAGACAGACAGAAGGATGGAGGGAGAGATTAATGAAGTGTTATTAATGTACCTGATGGACATTTTTAGATGTAGCCACTCCAACAGACACACACACACACACACACACAGATTCATAGGTGTATCAGGGAGCAAGGGACTGAGGATAAAGATGAGTTCACTGCAGCCTCATTGGAGTGTTTGTGTGTGTGTGTGTGTGTGTGTGTGTATGTGTGTGTAGACAGAGGTGTGATAGCAAAGCCACAGGGAACAGAAATTGAGTTCAATCACACACACACAGAGTATACAACAATTCTCTCAATAAATGTGCTGTTCTGCAGTGTGTGTGCCTCTGTGTGTGTGCCTCTGAGTGTGTGCCTCTGTGAGTGTGTGTGTGTACATATCACTAATTGATTTATCTTTCTTAACTAGCCCTGGAACACTAAGCGTGGTGCAGGAATACACCCTGAATGAGATTCAGGGGGCCAAGCACTTGTGTGTGTATGTGTGTGTGTGTGTGTGTGTGTGTGTGGTTGTGTAGTCAGATATATGGACGGAGAGATGTAGAGATACAGACTAGAGAATATTATACAGAAACAGAGAAAAGAATGAATGAAAACACTAAGATCTGCTTGGACCAGTAAACACCCAAATATGTAAATGTGGAAAACAAAAAGGGTCAGATGGTGTGACCAGTGTGTGGATAACGAAGGCAGTCAGAATCAGGATAAACCTGATGGAATGAGTGCAGGCTGTTATTTACTCACCCTCTGTATGAATGGTGGAGACGTAACTCCAGTTGTAGCGCTTGACGATGTCCACCATGGCTCTGGCCTGCTGCGCGTCAGATGGTACGACCCTCATGAAGTATTTATACAGCGATTTGTCACTCAGGTCCATGCTGGTGGCTGAGTAAGCAATCTGAGGGATGTTAAACAGCTGCAGCAGGTTCTGCACCTGAATGGCCACCGAACTTGAGCCAGGTCCAATCAAGCCCACGATTGGCTTCTTTCCCTTTGGAGGCAGGCCTTCGGTACACTTAGCCCCGCCCCCAGTTGGCGCGTCTTCGGAAATAGGATCGAGTGGCGCGGGCGTGGGGCTCTCGGCGGCTATGAGCGAGTCACGTATGAACTCGATGCTTTGCTCGAGCGCGACAGCAGAGTGCCAGCAGGAGTCACGTATCTCGCAGCCGAGCGTAACGTTGGGCAGGATGTCCGGGTCGGCGTTTATACGATCGAGTGTCAGCATCATGGCCTCGACACGCTGGATGCCATACTGCTCACGCACGGCACCGCACTTGCGCTCATGGGCACGGTCTGCCGCCGGCTGGTGGTGGACGGAGAACAGAGCACCGATGATCAAGTCGCCAGGTATGTAGGCTACCACACGACGTTCGTTTGACTGAAGGGATGACAGGAAGAGCGGGACAGACATCAGAACCAGGAAGAGGGGAAGGAGTGCAGCAGCCATTTTGAAACGTTCTTCTTTCTCTATTTGTATTTCCTCTTTAACAAGATCGCACTCTCCCAGCCACAACAGCAAGGACACTCACAGTGGTGTCCATTCTGAGAAAAAACTGTGCACCAAAATAGATGGGGAAAAATCTGGCCTTTGTTTTGTCTTAAAGTGAGACAGTTGATAAAAAATGCTCCGTTTTCACCTCTCTGGTGCAGGGGATTAGAGAGAGGCAGGAGGAAAAACGAGACACGGGGACTGACCGAAGCAAAAAAAAAAGTTATACTCCTGCTATACTCCTGTCTTTCTGCCTCTCAGCGAGGACGAACGTGACGAGGTCGACAACATGGGTTTCCATACGCTGCAGCGTGTGTGAGCCATGTGAATTAAGAGTGTGTGTGTTTGAGGCTGAGCAGAAGACGCCATTGTATAAAGACACAATAAGGCAGGTGGTTTTAAGCAGCAGATATGTGTGTGTGTGTGTGTCACTCAGGTGCGTCACCCTTCCGGCTTGCCGCTGTTCAGGTACATTTCACACTCACTCACACACACATACAGGTGATAGTTCCAGTAGTTCCGGAAATCGCTGGAGAGACCATGGTTCCTGGGGCGGGAGTTCGTCGCTATGGAAACCTACAGGTTGGGGAAGGTGTACAACAATGATAGAGTTTATAACCTTGAATTAAAATACACACACACAGACACACACACACACACACACAGAAGCACATGTGAGTGGGAGTGACACTTTGAACAGACACTAATACTAAGGCAAAATGATGTAAGAGGAATAAAATTCTTTAAAGACAGTAAGATGGAGCTCAGGTCGCACCACATCACCATGTCGCTGCTTATTTTCCTACAGCAGCACAACCCCCGAGGTTTTACACCATCCTGAAAGGTACACACACTGTCCTGGGTGTATTACACTTATTGCCTGTCATATGAGTGACAGGACTGTTGGAATGTTGACAGTGTTAAAAGCATAGTCACACACACACATACAGTGCACACACACACACACGCATACACATACATTGCACACACACACACATTGCACACAAACACACACACACATACAGTGCACATACACTTATATACACACGCACACATACAGTGCACATACACTTATATACACACGCATACACAGACATACACTGCACACGCACACACATAAACATACACACACGGACATACAGTGCACATGCCCACACACACACATACAGTGTACATACACACACATACATGCACATTCAGTGCACACATACACCCACACACACACACATACAGTGCACATACAGTGTAGACTCGCACACACGCACATACAATGCATGCACACACACACACACACACACAGAACAAACACAGGCAGACTGAGATGATGAATCACTTCATATCTTTATTGATCTGCTTATTTCCCCATGGCTCTGATTATATCTCTGTCTCTTTCTCTGTCTGTCTGTCTGTCTCTCTCTCTGTCTGTCTCTGTCTCTCTCTCTGTCTGTCTCTCTCCCCCCCTGTCTCTCTCTCTCTCTCTAGTAGTTTCCTGGTCTGGATCTTATTCTGTTTCTTTCTGTCTTGTCTCCCTCTCTCTCAGTTCTATAATCTGTATCTCATTCTGTCTGTCTCACTCTCTCTCCATTTCTCCTTTTTCCCCTCCCTGTCTTCATCTTTCCTGCTACCACCCCCCAACCACCCCTTCTCTTCCTCTCTCTCTGCTTCCTTTTCACTGAATTGGATGTCTCATTCTCAATGCGTCTCACTTTCTCTTCCTGTCTCTCTCGCTCTCTCTCTCTCTGTATGTTCACATGTCTCTTCTTCTAAAACCCAACACCTCTCTCTATTCATCTGTTTCTCTCCATATCTCTTTTTTTTCCATCTGTCTTTTTTGTGGTGTGTCTCTTCTCCTCCTCTTTTTTCACTACCTTATGACTCTCTCTCTTTTTCTGTCTGTATCTTTCCCTTTGCTTCTATTTCATTCTGTCCAGATTATCTCTCTTTCTCTTCAATGCTCTCTTCCTTTATTTCTTCCTATTTTTGCCTTTCTTGCTATTTTCCTCTTCTTTATGCTTCACTTTTTCTCTAATTCTTATCCCCTTTATCTCTCTCTCTATCTCTCTCTCTCTGTAAATCTCAATCTCTTAATATCTATCTTCATCTTTCATGTTTTGTCGTCTATTAAACACCGTAACACTGTCTCTCTGATCTCTCATTCTCTTGTTGTTCATCCATATTTGTTTTTTTTGTCTGTCTCTGTCTATCGGTCTGAATCTGTCCATTTATTCCTCTTTGCACCCCAATATCACCCAATCTTTCTCTCTCCTCCAGTGTCTATTTCTTTACCTCTCTCAGTCACACTCTCCCTCCATCTCGCTTTATCTTCATCCTTCTCTATCTCACTGGCTTGCTCTCATTCCATCATTCACATTTCCACTTGTTCCTCACTCTTTTTTCCCCCATGGAATCTCTTCCAATAGATAGATAGATAGATAGATAGATAGATAGATAGATAGATAGATAGATAGATAGATAGATAGATAGATAGATCATGATGATGACTCTTGAAATAAACTGAAATGGTGGAGAGCAGGTTGGAAAAAAGCTGCATGGTGGCATTATCAATCCCTGAACACACACACACACACACACACACACACACACTACAGTAAGGCATTAAACCCCCTCGACCTTGGGCTGCGTCCTAAACCGCATAGTATCCTATTATCGGGACTAAATATTACCCCATAGGGCATTTCTACTTCCGGTTTTGGCATTAAACAGGTGATCTGAAAAAGGTTGTTTGAAGGAAATCACAGGATGTGTTTGATATCTATCAGTAATTTACAGTATGATCGGAAACGCATATATGCTGAGCGCGCGTGCTGTTTGGATCCTTCACGGTTCCTTCATGGATATTTTGAATCATGCAATAATTTTAAACAAAAACATAGCTAAATATCGCGATAAAACGACTTAGGCATTTTGTTTATAACGCTAAGTATACAGGACTCGATCCTGCAGCCGCTGTGTCATGTGTCCGCGCGCAGATGCTTAAGCCGGTGGCGGGAAATAAAAGGCACGAGACCACAAAGTTAAGCTCGTGATGCACCGTGAAGACTTCAAAGGCTGTAGGTTTATGTGATGGAAACACACATACACACACAAACACGGAGCAGCGCGAGCTTTCACACATACACACACGCACGCACACACACACACAGCACAATGAACTCGCTCGATGTATTAATGTAAAAAAAATTCTCGCGCGACCTTTTAGCAACCTTTTTGCGACTTACCTTTGGCAAGCGCTCAATTTCTCCCCATGATCCGTTAAAGGTCGCGCGCTGTCCAGTCACAGTTCTATGTACACGGCATATATCCACACACACATACAGACGCACACAGGCGCGCGAGTTGTGCTCAGTATTTTCGGTATGTGGACCCAGGAGCTGCTGCTACTGCTGCTGCGATGAAACGGTGAGAGCACCGCGAGCTTGTCCTTTAGGCATTAACGTCTCGCGCAAACACACACGCGCGCGCATACACCGACACTGTCCGATCCGTTGCTGGTCTCTACACTCTCCCTATCTCACTCCTTCGCGCCAGCAGCCAGTCAGTCAGTCCTCGAGACAATCCTCCCACTCCTACTCCCACGCGGGTAACCGCGAAGTGTGAAACACACCGCGCGTGTCTGAGCATTCACACACACACACACACACACTGCAACGTGGATCATGTATGCGGGGAAACAGTCTTATAGATGAAATCATTTAATCGTTATCTGTGTGTGTGTGTGTGTGTATAAAACGAACGGGGATAAATCCCAAACAGGTCCCTATACCCCATATAAGTGCACTGGCAGTGTGGCAGTGGAAGAATATTACATTATCGCTTGTAGACCTTCATGGTGTACTTTTTGTCCAGTTTGGGTTTCAGCTGCACGTGCACTACATAGGGTATAAAACAATGCCTACATCTTATGTAGTGCACTATATTTTCTGGTTCTGTGAACCAGGTTACCTCGGGTTACCTCGAATAGAGGATCAGGGACACTATGTAGTGCACAGGGCTCTGTAGTGTAAACGCAGTGTGTTTTTTAAAGCTTCTTAAAACTTGTAAAGCTTGCACTTGACGCATGCACGTGCAGAAGCAGCAGCATTGTTCCCATACTCACCTGCGAGCTTTCCCGTACATTTAGAGGATGTCTATCCGTCTGGATTTTAAGTCAAACTCTAAAATCGTACCTGTTAGGCATGCACACTCGTGCACACTGTTCCTTCTTTAAAAAGTACCACTTTTATCGTGAAGGACGAATCAGACATCTCTGATTCGTAAACCTCTGATTCCACGTTCAAATCGAACACTGCCTCAAAACTGAAAACCTGTAAGTGTCAGAACTGGTGTTATAGGAAATGAATCAACCTTCAACCTACATCATTTGTACGTTCCATGTTTAAGGATTATGCAGATAGCAACCCAAAACCCAAAAGTCATGTTTGATTCACTTCCTGCAGCTGAGTCGATTCAGAATTGAATCACTTTCTCGCTACAGCTAACCAGAGAACCAGAGTCGCTCTTTGAACTGATTCTCACATGCTTCAAGAGCGAAAACACATCCAAAACATTGTTTTAAATCACTTACCTGCTATAAAATGCGTTGTAACATCGCTTTAACGTCATAATTATCACCATGGCAACCTTCCACAGAACGAAACATAAAACCAACATTAAAACAAATGCGTTAGCCATTAGCTGGCTAATCCAAAAAAGGTGCATAAACACGATTGTTGCTCAGTAACCTGTTATGGCACCTGTTGGAAAACAAATGTAACTATATAAAATATTGCTAGTTTGTTTGCTAGCTCTCAAATTTGTGTATATACAGCTAGGCCTGTTACAATAAATCTGTTTACAATAAATTAACTTATCACCATGTAGCTAGCTACAAACATATTGTGTATGCTACAAACTTACCAAGCTGGTGCAATCAAGTTTTAGAGTTTTAGCTAGACATGCTAATATCAGTAAATAAAAAATGTATAAAATGTTTTTTATTTAAAGCTTATCAACCAATCCACAGCAACCAATTCAGAATTTAAGAGCCATGTGGTAAAAATAGTAGCAACAAATGAGCTGAATGAAAATGGTCATAAACGTGGCATCTAGCATGTAGCTGTGGTTAATACAAACATTTTCTTACACTGAATAATAAAACAGTTTAGCAGGATGTGTTTTTTCAGCCACGGTTTCTTTCATGTCCCGTGCAAAATGAGCACACAGCTAACACAGCTAGCATAACGATCCCGAGCGTGTGCAGCAGGTTTTATTTTTTCCTTTTGATCATGAGTATGACGGGAAGTTGAGCCAGTAAAACAGTTTATAATTTCCTTCAAATTGTATCTAATGGTGCTAGCGTTCTAACGGCTAGTGATCTAAGTTTTAGGATATAAATACTCAGACTGGCACGCTGCCGTTGTTCATTATTTGGTTTCTCACCCTTGTTTGTCCCTTTGCGTGTGTGTGTCCGTGTGTGTGTGTGTGGGTGGAAAAGCGATGGGACCTTTTAACTGAATTGGCTTTCGGCTTTTTCCTCAAATGTGGCTTGGATTAACGAGCGCAGGATTAAATCGCCATTAAACAGCACAAAATCTCTCAAACTGCTCCATTTGCCCTCCTTCTCTTGCTTGCACACACACACGCACACACACAGAGATGCAGCTAAGCCAGCATGATTCAGCCTTGAGACTGTTTTGATCCCAGGGTGAATGGTGTTCAGCGAGGCCTCGTTTCGATTAACTCTCTGACGCGTGGGAAATGGCTCTGTCTTTATAGCCGAGACTCGCATCATTATTGGAGCTCAACAGCTCCGGCAGACTCCAGAGAGGGAAAGAGTTCTTGAGTTTAGCATCATTTAGGAAAACAAAATAGAGCTGAGGTTTAATCTTTGAACGTCATTATAGCAATAAGCTAACGAGAACTAACACGTAATCGGCATGAAATAGCTGATATTAAACCCTGTTGCTTAACAGTTTCGCAATCTCTAGAACTTTCTAGAACAGCGTGCGTGGGCTCGCAGTGTTGAAACGCTGGCTAAAACGAAAAAGTCCGACCTGTGGCTAGATCCATTCAGGTGTTGGGCTTCAGTGTGGTTCGCTGATAAACCCATGTATTAGTGACGGATTACAGAGCGGGTCTCCTGGGCACGTGTGCAGGGGCACCGGCTAAGTAAATGACTATTATTCAAACCGATCAGATTCGGATAAAAGTCACATGGATCTGAAATAAATATGGAAATGTAATTGTTGTGTGTCACGTTTCAGATTTTTTTAACATTTGAGGTCATTCTGATGCATTTAGATGTAAAATATCAGTTTTACATTTCAGTGCAAAAAATACATAAAAATAATAATAATAATAATAATAATATAAAATATTAGATTAAAATATCACACATCTCAATATCAATGTTACATGTAAAAGTGTAAAATAATAAATAATAATAATATATGTAAAAATAAATAGAAATAATATAATGGATATAAATAAATAAATAAATAAATAAATAAATAAATAAATAAATGTTGAATAAATATCTAAAGATTAAATCTACATGTTAACAACATTTCAGAACGAGTGTAAGTGTTAATTGTTAATGTTACATCTACTGTAACTATAACAAGTGTAAATGTTTTATCGAAATTTACGTCTCAGTGCATCAGAATAAACTCAAACTCAATAAAAAGGAATTGTATAGAGTGTAAATGCTTTAGATTTGGTGCTGCATTGATCTGTGGGACCGAACGTGTAGGCAGCGAGCGGTCAGTTAGAAAGAATCAGGTCAGTTTTTAACCTAAAAGGACGGACGAATCAGGGATAACCTTTAAACCTGCACTAAGTGTATCTGTGAAAAGAAAACTTGAAAAGGAGCGAGAGGCTAGAGAACATTTCCATTTTCCCAAACAGGTAGGAGTAAAAATGCACTCAGGACTAAAGAGGGGGGGAAAAACTCAGAAATCTCAGCACTGAGTCATGGCTGGCGAGAGTCGAGAAGAAAACCAAGAAATGTTCGTCTGAAGGTAAGAAGTCCGAGATTCGTAGGAGCTCTACTCAGATACTCATTATACACGTGGGATGCGGTGTATAGATATAAAAACATGAGAAAAGAAAAGAGTGTGACAAGAAGAGAGATGAGAGAATGTATGATCTTAGTCTCCAAGCTCATGTGAGTTCTTCTTAAAGCTTTTTAAAAATGTTGTTATTTGATATCTGGATGTTACACTAAGCCCCGCCCACTTTACATGCAAAGTCTGGTGTTGGGTCATGAAGCGCACGTTGAAACCAGGATCAGAACATGGCCTTGATCTCTTATTAAAAACTGTGTGGGTTTATATATATATATATATATATATATATGTGTGTGTGTGTGTGTGTGTGTGTGTCAGAGATAAGCCTAACGACTCCGGTTGCCATGGCATCCATTTAAGAGACATACTGACAAGCCATGAGTGAGAGTGGAGGGTGTAATTGAGCTTTCACATACCAGTAGTTAAACTCACATATACACACACACACACACACACGTACAGCTGTGTGGGCATGAAAAGAGAAAGGCTTAGAGGAGATACTTCCTGACAAATCATTCATTCATACACACACACACACACACACATACACACACAGTGACACATTCTGACATACAGAATATTTATTCATGTGCATATTCGAGTCCAAGCTTCAGTTTATCTTTAACGTGTTTTGATTTTAATCAGGTAAACAATAATAATTTTCTGATAAATATCTATTTATCCATAAATACAGAATGTTTAACTACCTCTTGTGTTTCTGTCAGTCTCTCCTCACAGGTATGTTATCTGTAACAAACCCAGACGTAGTTAATTAAAACTTTGCTCACGCTGCCCCCTTGTGGTTAGTCTACGCAAATAAAAGTATATTTAATATTTATTTATATAATTTGATCTTTAGGCAATTTGCTGTATTTTTATAGCAACGTTCAAACATTACATTTTAATTCGTTATGTTATGTGTATTTAATTTATATTGATATACTTTTTATATCATTAACACTCACTCCGGCCACTTTATTAGGAACACCCGGACATCCATGTGGTATCGGTGCAGGGTTGTTGGTGCCAGATGTGGGCTGGTTTGAGTGTCTAATGAACTGTTTTTGCACACAGTCTAAAGAGACTGGTGTAAAAAAAAAAAAAAAAAAAGCATCCAGTGAGCATCAGGTCTGTAGGTGGAAACGCTTTGTTGATGAAATGAAAATGAAACACTTGCTCAAGATGAAAATAAAGCACTCTTTACAACCAGTGAAAATCTGAGAAGAAAAGCAGATCAGAAATACACAACACTGAGGTGGATGAGAAATTTGTAGCTGTATGAACGCATGGTATCTTAATGGTTTGTATGTTTGTCACACACCTTGTGGTTGAGGTTTGATTCCTGCCTCCATCCTGTGTGTGTGGAGTCTGTGTGTATTCCCTGTGCTGCCTTGGTGTTCCTCGGGGTATTCCGCTTTCCTCCCCCAGTCTGAAGGAAATAAACGAAATCCAACGTTTCCAACATGTCACTAATGAACTGTATTTTAAGTGTTCTATCACATGATTTATTCTGTTCTTTTACACCACAGTGATTGTGTAAAACAACCTAGTGAAAGAGTTATATTTCTGGTATTCCTGGTTAAACATAGCTACACACCAGCTTACTCCCACAGTCATATTCTTCCTTTACAGTTTTACTTCAACCACTTTATCTATTGAGGCTAATCTTCCTACATTCTTACATTTCACGAGTTCTAGCGTAGTCATGTCATCCGGCAGCATTACATCACTGAGGTTCAATAGAGCCAGTTTGTGGACCAACAGACTGATACGTAAAAACTAACACTGGCCTCTCTGTCTGTCTGTCTGTTAGAGTGAGCGGTTAGTCTACCGCTCACTCTAACTTTCTATTTTGTAGTGGGATTAGCCGGTCCTCAGGAGCCACCCCTGTAACGTGACCATCTTATGATTCAACCGAAACACACGTAGGGCAGCACATGACACACACACACGCACACACAGAGTCTTTATACAGCACCAATTCTTTCATTTTTGCTATACACTGAACACACTTGAGGCAACAGATCCAAATTTTATATCTTAAATGTGGCACATTTGCTGCCAGACCACCCAGTCTTGGGTGAGCAAACGTATTGGAACACATACTCTTAATTTATATAGCAGTATATAACATTGCGAAGACTGCATTTGTTAAAAAGTATAAACAACATTTATATACTGTTTTGAAGCCGAGAAAAGACAGGAGGTAAATCAGAGGTATTACGCGTACACTGGGTGTAGCCAGTATAATAATCTGGAATGTCCTGGAAAAATGAAAGAAATAACCAGACAAGGAACATTGAGAGGTGTGAAGAAAAACCACTGGCATCACCAACAACCTCCAGAGAGCAGGAGTACAGGTCTCACACACAGTCCACAGAAGTTCTGAAACCAAGTGAAGTGATGGAAAGTGTGGAGGAGGAAAGGATCTGCTCATGATCCAAAACATACAAGCTGATCTGGGAAACATGGTGGTGGTGTCATGGCTTGGACTTGCATGACTGCTTCTGGAACACTCTTACTAATCTTTATTGATGATGGAGCTCATGATGGTGACAGAAGAAGGAGAACAGGAACATCCTGTCTGCTAATTTAGACAGAAATGCATCCAAATTAAGAGTTGAGATAACCATCCAAATTATTAATCAATAACAAGTTGCTCTCAGTGAATACAGTTGAATAAAAAGATTCTCTTCTCATAGATTTTCCCAGGTGTGTGTGTGTGTGTGTGTGTGTGTGTGGTGCACTGAGATAGACTGGTGTCCCATCTGGGGTGAATTCTACCAATTTGCTCCCAGTGTTTCTGGGACTGACTCCATGAACCGGACCAGGAGAAAGTGTTTACTATTTGGATGGATGAATTATTATATTTAAGTATAACATTAATATTTTTTTCTTTACTGTTTAATTTATTTAGTACAGTCCTCTAGAATGACATGAGGTGTTATATTTTGTTATATTTTAACTTTTTTTCTCTTCATTGCATTGACTTGCTTTGCACTGACTTTTTTATACTCTCTAATAGACACACACACACACACACACACACAGCGTGGGATCACTCGAGCGCGTGAATTCCAAAGGCTGAGCCCCGAGGTACTACAGGGTCTGATCCTAAACATGTGACTGTGTGTGTGTGTGTGTGTTTTATGGTTAGTTATGAATGAGAACAAAGCACAATCCCTTGCACTCTTTCACTCTTTTACGCACTCCGGAGAGTTTGATGCTCTCGTGCTTTGATCATGCAGCCGGTGACTCTCTCGGTGCTCTTCTTACTGCAGCTCGTGTGTGTGTCGCGCGCGCAGTTCCCGCGACCATGCGCGACCGCCGAGGCGCTCCAGACTAAAACGTGCTGTCCCGTGTGGCCCGGTGATGGCTCCGTGTGCGGCGTGAGCTCCGGCCGAGGCTTCTGCCAAGACGTGTCGGTGCCCGATCTGCCGAATGGACCTCAGTTCCCGCACAGCGACGTAGACGACCGCGAACGGTGGCCGCTCGTTTTTTACAACCGCACGTGCCAATGCGCGGGCAACTTCATGGGATACAACTGCGGCGAGTGCAAATTCGGCTACTTCGGTGCCAACTGCGCGGAAAGGCGCGAGAGCGTTCGGCGGAACATCTTCCAGTTGTCAGTGACGGACCGGCAGCGCTTCATTTCGTACCTCAACTTGGCCAAAAACACCATCAGCCCCGACTACGTGATCGTGACCGGCACGCGCGCGCAGATGATCGACAGCGCGAATCCGATGTTCGCCGACATCAGTGTGTACGACCTGTTCGTGTGGATGCACTACTACGTGTCGCGCGACGCGCTCCTCGGCGGTCCCGGCAACGTGTGGTCAGACGTTGACTTTGCGCACGAGGCTGCCGCCTTCCTGCCGTGGCACCGCGTCTTCCTGCTCTTCTGGGAGCACGAGATCCGCAAACTCACCGGTGACTTCAACTTCACCATCCCGTACTGGGACTGGAGGGACGCGAGCGACTGCCAGGTGTGCACGGACGAGCTGATGGGCGCGCGCAGCCCGCTGGACCCGAACCTCATCAGCCCCGCCTCGGTCTTCTCCTCCTGGAAGGTCTGAAACTCTGTGTTAGTCAGTGCCAGTGCGTGCGTGTGTGTGTGTGTGTGTGTAAATGGTTCCATCAAGTTCATATTCTTAATATTTTGAACATATAGAAGATAAAAAAGATTATCTACATGTCTCCACTACACAATACTGGTATGGGCTGTGTTCCAAATTGCATTCCACAAGTTAAAAATAGGATGCAAAAAGAGGTACATCACCAGCAGAAAGCTACGCAAACTACTGCTACACAAAGAATCTTAGTGAAGTGTTAGCAGTTACATAGTCACTCTGAGAGGCTGCACCCCAAACATTATACCTATGTGCACTACAAAACTGGGTGTGAAAGCAGTAAACCAATTGCAGTAGGCTACATGGGCTACATTTTAGTAAGGAACGTTAGTGAAGCTGTTGTTCTGGAAGGTAAATACATCATAATGGTTAAGGGTCACTCATATCACAAACATGCCCTGGCTAATTTGTTGCTAGTTTTTAGGCAAGCTTTAATTGAGCCATCCATCTTCCTCCCAGTTTGAAGCTCAAATGTGTTGAGAATGAAAATTCTCCAGCTTTACACTTCATTGTGAAGTCACTAGCTTCAACTTTGGAATGTGTATTTTCTAGACAAACGTTATGTAAGCTAGTGGATAGTTGGCTGAAGAAAAACAAATTTGTGATGTAAAGTGTAATCCTGGAAGTTTTTGGATGACCATACAATTCTAAAAACTCATTTATGATATGAGCTTTAGCTAGTTATCTAAGTGATTATGATCGTGTAGGTGTGTTGTGGTGTTTATTAAATACCTTTTATCCTGTACTTTATTTTGTATTTCATATGAAATAGGGATGAAAACTAAATCCCAAGTAAGTGTTGAACTATTAAACTAGGTGTAATGCTAACTAGCCTATGATTAATATCTTACTCTGTAGATAGATTTGTGGGAAGGTAGATGTCTATTTGTTAGATAGAATTATGTTTACTTTTACTCCAATGACACATTTAGTATTAATACTCTGTGTACTATTTAGTATGCAAGTATTCATGCTCTGTGGTAGTCACTGTAGTACTCTGTAGGTGCTGTAATGATGTACTGTGATACTATACAGTATACAACAGCCATATTTGTTGTTCTTTTTTTTTCTAGGTGGTGTACAAAATATTTTGTATAGTAGTACTTATACAGTACATAGTACTGTACATATTACATAGTAGTGTGTGTGCTCGACTTTTATTGCATACTGTTGAGTGGGCTAGTGTAGAGAGGAAAGTAGAGACCTTACAAGATCTACACACACAGATTTCAGATTGTGACAAGTAGCCTCGAGCACATTGTAGGTTTTCACACACTCACATGTGACTCACACGAGGGATTCTAGCACCTCATGTTCACGCACACGTACACACACACACACACACACACACACACACACACACACACACACGGTTTTGTAGACAGAAGCCAAAGCCGCTTTATTCTCAGTTCAGAGGTTCACCTACCATTGCCAGAAAGAAAAAACTTTCCCCTCGTTTTCCTGAAAAGGCTACAAGCCAGACTTGGAAGAAATATAAAGCCTGTATTTGTGTTTGTAGGTGATCTGCACTCATCCAGAGGAGTACAACGCACGTGAGGTGCTGTGTGACGGTGCGCCAGAGGGTCCACTGCTCCGAAACCCTGGCAACCATGACCCTAGCCGCGTTCCCCGGCTGCCTAGCAACACAGATGTGGAGTTCGTCCTCTCGCTCACACAGTACGAGAGTGAGACGCTCGACAGGCGTGCCAACATGAGCTTCAGGAACGTGCTGGAAGGTAAACAGAAAAACAGACAACGCACCTTGTAATATTCTTGTTAGCTGGACTTGATGGGTTTTGCTCCTTCATTGATCTAAACCCAGAAAGTGGGATACCCAAGGTAAGGAAAAGTTAACAAAGGTGGAATCGCATCAGTAAAGAAACCAGGAACTTCTGCCTAAATGGGAAGATGGGTGTGAGTGTAGAGGAGAGAAGTGATAAGTCACCTATTTAATCCTCTGGAAGACTTTGAATAATCCCTTGAGTGAGGGTCTGAGTTTATAGCATGGAAGTTCAGATCCTTGTTGTAAAGCCATAGGCGTTCCCCAGGTTGGAATTCAGGATTATTGTCTCAACAGAGGGTAACACTGCCACCTCACAGCTCCAGGGTTGATCCACTTCGATCCTGTGCTCAGGTTACAATCTGTGTGGAGTATTCTCTGTACTGCCACATGGAGTGGGTTTCTTCCAGGTTCTCTTATTTCTTCTGTCCTCCCAAACCATCCCAGGGGACTGACTACTCCTTGGGGTGTGAATGAGCATGATAGTGTATGTGTGGTGCCTTGAGATGGACTGGCATCAGCCTCTAGGGTGTTTTCCTTGACCAGGATACAATGATTACTGAACATGAATAAATGAATGAATGTCGCAGTCCTCTGTCTGTTGTATGGGTTTCCTTTTAAACCCATTCACCTTTGCAGAACCACAGCTGGAGTGTCAATTCATAAGGGGTTCCTGTCTGCACCTGGTTTTGAAGGTGATGGCTGGGATTCCATCGAAACATCCCGGGCATAATAGATTTTAGCTTCTGCACAAATTCTGTAGGTTAGCAGCTGTGGCCAGGCTAAAGACCTTAGCTGGAGGGCTAAATTGAAAAGACCCTTAGCAACTTGAAAAACAGTGGGTAATCTTGTGAGTTGGGTCTAGAACAACTAGGATGGTGGTAGAACCTGTGGAGGACAGTAGCAGGTAAATCTACTGAGATATATACCTACAGTCAGTGAGTTAGGGGTACCATTTTTCTAGAAGATCATCTGTTTGATGCTAGCATAGATGCCTCATAGTATGGCTGAATGTATCTGGATTCATCCTGAGCAGAATAAATTAACAGATCAAATCTGTGTGGTACAACAGGATGTCCTATAGCCACAGCAGTTTGTGACCAACTTGTGAAGTCATAGAAGATTCTGTTCCAATCTAAACTCAGTAGCTTGTTTCCGTACTTTGGAGGGAGCAATCACACCAGGGGGATCAAATTGAGATCACCTTCACCGTCAGACCATGATAGGCAACTCTTCACAGTTAGTGGCTACTTGGTGTTGAGATGGTGGTAGAAAACCTGGGCTCCTAATTGGCACAAATGAAAAAAAAATTGTGATTAGGAGATCTCACGTTTGAATCCTGAGGAAGTCAAACTGGTCTTGTTGTCTGAGTGAGAAGGATGGTGTTCCACATTATCCAATTATGAATGAATCATCATTAAAATGCGGATTGAGGTAGTGATAAAGATGGAGAAACCAAGGATCCATTGGAAATCTCTCCATGATACTGCTGCAGCTACGTTTTTGTCCGTCAGGTTAGATGCTAGTTGGGTAACAAAGACATTCATAGCTGGACCTACCTACACTTTTCCTTAAAAGTGTACTACATAAGGCCTGTTCCTGCATTGTGCTGTCAGATAATTGGATAACTGAATGATCAGGAAAATCCTAAAGATCAATTGACTCTTTAATGTTAAAAAGTATTATGTAAAGTGCTCAAGGTTTTAGCTGATAAGCTATTAAGGCTCCTAACCAACAACTGGAGGCAGTCCTTCATCAACGTGTGCCCAGATAATGTCCAAACACACATGCACTGAACCTCAACGTGCTCTTTCGTGTCTGCCAATCTGATCCAAAAGAAATTAGGCAATCATGTGTAAGTGTGCAGAGCCTTTCCAAAAGAAACCAAACCATACAACAAGTCACAAAACCCTGCTTCAGCAGATTTGCATGCTTAAAACCTTTAATGAGTGTGCATGAAGTCACACGTGTCTGTCACGTAAAACACTGACTATGGCATTCCATCAATCCAGTGGGACTGATTTCTTTCACCAATCTTAGAAAGGCTGTTGTGTTGCTATTCAGCACAAGCTTCACTTTCCTAACTCGAGTGGAAGTTTACCTCAGACTAGCCGGTTAGCTTGTTCTGCTAAACAACGTATGAAGCAACAGTTTTGTAGAAAAAGTGTAATGCGTTCTTTACTGCCACATCCCCATCATCGTCTTGAAAGTTACTCAGTCATTAGCCTTAGTTTTCCGCTAGTAATAATATTTACATTTACATTTCCAGCATTTGGCAGATGCTCTTATCCAGAGCAACATACAAAAGTGCTTTAAGTCTCTATCATTGAAAACATTAACACTGGTTCAATAGGAAACAGACTTAGGATACCATTAGCCTAAAACTGGATTTTTTTTATGTTTATTAAACAGATAACACTGCATAAACAAGGAAAGATAAGGGCTAGTTTAAGTGCTTCAGGAAAAGGTAGGTCTCAAGACGTCATTTGAAGACAGTCAGAAACTCTGCTGTACGGACATCTAGGAGAAGTTCATTCCACCACCTCGGTGCCAGAACAGAGAAGAGTCTAGATGAATCGGAGGGAGCGAGATGCAGTAAAGGAGGAGTAAAAAGATCTTTGAGGTAAGATGGTGCTGGTCCATTCTTGGCTTTGTAGGCAAGCATCAGTGTTTTGAATCTGATGCATGCAGCTGCCAGAAGCCAGTGGAGGGAACGCAGCAGTGGGGTGGTGTGGGAGAACTTAGGCAGGTTGAAAACAAGCCATGCAGCTGCCTTTTGGATCATTTGCAGTGGACGAATTGCATTCAGAGGAAGACCTGCCAGTAAAGAGTTGCAGTAGTCCAGTCTCGAAATAACCAGAGACTGAACAAGCACTTGAGTAGCCTGTGTGGATAGGAATGGTCGAATCCTTCTAATGTTGTACAGAAGAAACCGATATGAGTGTGTAATAAGCATGTTAGCATCTATTAGTGTCTCAAATTTGCCAAGAGTTACTGGTGTAATGACTCAAAACATCATCATCTGTCAAAGAAGTTCTTTGACAAAATAATTTAATCACATGTTAATAGTACATGTTTGTTTAAATTTCTACCTCAGCCAACCTCCTAGCAAACTTCTTGTGAAACAGATGTCCTCAAAAGGATAGGAATAACTGACAGTTTTAACATTTACTAAAGAGAGAAATGTTTCCTTTTGGGTACCGAAGTTAGCTTTAGGTGTAGCATAGCATCTGTTAGGATCTAGGTGTAGCATAGCACCCATGTCCTTACAAGGAGAGTAATATCAGTGTGTGTGTGTGTGTGTGTGTAGGTTTTGCGAGTCCAGAGACAGGTATGGCAGTGTCAGGTCAGAGCACGATGCACAACGCACTACACATCTTCATGAACGGCTCAATGTCATCAGTGCCCGCATCAGCCAATGACCCAATATTCCTTCTGCACCATGCTTTTATAGACAGGTGAGATGAATACACACACACACACACACTGGTATTGTTAAAAGTTCATCTTTTAAAGTGTCTCTTTGTATGTGTGTGTGTGTTAGCATCTTTGAGCGATGGCTACGCCTTCACCGCCCTCCGCGCAGCATCTACCCAGAATCCAATGCTCCAGTCGGCCATAATGGAGCCTACAACATGGTGCCATTTATCCCTCTGTACAGAAACATGGACTACTTCATCTCCACAAAAGACCTGGGATACGAGTACACATACCTACTGGATCCGAGTGAGACACATATACACACACACACACACACATACACAGAACACACACACACACAAACTGAGTCTCTCTCTCTCTCTTTCTCTCCAGCTCAGCGGCTTCTGCAGGAGTTTATCACTCCTTATTGGGAGCATGTGCAGCAGATTTGGCCCTGGCTGCTCGGGGCCGCAGTGTTCGGAGCCCTGTTTGCCGCGGTCATCGCTGCGATCATCAGAAGGGTTGTGAAGGAGACACGTGGCCGGAGGAACAGGAAGAATGGATACGGAGAGAAACAACCACTACTGAATAGCAGCGAGGAGGAGGACACCGCCTCGTATCAGACCACACTCTGAACACACACACACACATCATTAGAATAAAAACATCATGATCTATATATCTATACATTTATATATATATACACACTGTACTTGTACTGTATGAACACACATGAACATTTACACACACACACACACACACACACACATCATGGTACACATACTGAAGTACTGTATGAACACACACAACCATTCACACAGACACACACACACACGGATAACTCAACACACATGAAAAAACACACAACACACACATATAACCAACAGACACACATGGAAAAGTGAACACACACAAACACATATTTGGATAACTCAACACCACACACACACACACATGACTCAACACTCACACATGGACAACTGAACATACTCACAGACAAAAAATAAAACACACACACACACACAACTCAACACTCACACATGGAAAAGTGATACAATATTCACAGACACAAAAAGTGAAATAAGTGAAAACACACACACACACACACAGATGAATAAATGAACACACAAAAACTAAACACACACACATGGATAAATGAACACACAGATGAATAAATGAACACAAAAAAACTAAACACACACACATGGATAAATGAACACACAAAAACTAAACACATACACACACAGATGAATAAATGAACACACAAAAACTAAACACACACAGATGAATAAATGAACACACAAAAACTAAACAAATGAACACACAAAAACTAAACACACACAGATGAATAAATGAACACACAAAAACACACACAACACTCACATCTGGAAAGGTGACACAATATTCAGACACAAAAAGTAAAATAACTGAAAACACACAAAGTCAGATGAACACACACAAATAAGTAAACACAACACACACTGTCAGACCCAAAGACTGCACTGTACATGAATCTAAATGCTTATTATGTGAATAAAATAAACATGTTCTTTGTTAATAAAACACCAAAACTGTTTATATACTGATTAAATAAAATGCTCATAAAATTCACACACTGCAGTTCTGTATCCACACACACACACACACACACACACACAACAAATGTGGATAAATATCCATATAATATAGCATTACAATGTCATTATGCAAAATCAGCAATATCTCACACAGTATCTCTCTTTTAAAAACCTTCATTTTTAATTTGTTTAAAAACAAATAATAAAAACAATTCTCAGACTGAACGTCTGATGCTGACAATTGCAAAAAAAAAAAAAATCCACAAGAATTTGTAATTAGTGTAAAAGTGTAACAATAAAAAACAGAATAATAAAGAAGAAAACAAAAATAAAATTCTTAAATTATCACAATTTACAGCAGATGTATATAAAAAATTGAAACTAAATTTTATATTTCTATCAGCATTTAAATACATAATGGTATCAATACACATCAAAATTAAAATGGGGAAAAATCCCTTTGTTCCTAAAATTTTCCTCCTTCCTTAATATCTTGAAATTTTTTATTTATTTATTTATGCATTTATTTTTTGGTTCTTATTTGATGAAGTTCATTTTAAAGTCATTTTCAGCGTGTGTTAGCTGAAGGACTCCTTGTTGTACTCGAAGATGGTTGTTGAAGATGAGAAGGAGTTACAAAGTTTGTGTAACTCTCTGGAGATACTTTTAGGGCCACAGCAGAACACGCCCACTTTCTTACTGAAAAAAATAACAATAAATGAAATAAAATGACAGTGGTCAGTTTCTCACGAATATCCTAAATCTAATTTCCTGACTAGTTCTTGTTTTTCCTCCTTCGTTTTAAAAAAAAATCTCGTCCACATGAAAATGCAAAAACGTGGTCTGAAGCGCTGTCAAGAGCATGAACAACCAACAGGTGGCGATATAATCTCAACCGTAAAGCCATGTTGACCAATCAGAAGCCTGAGATGCCGACTTCACAAGCAGTGTTGCCAGATTGGGCGTGTTTCCGCCCATTTGGGCTTCTTTTGGTCACGTCTCACCAGGAAAAAGTGCATTGGGTGGGTTGATAAAATCTGGGATGTTTTTTGATGCCGGGTTTTTATTTTTGACTATAAACATATTTTATTAATTTTCTATTCAAACGATTAAATAAAGTGTAATATGTAATGTTGGCGTTTTAATTATATGGTTCAGTTTAGCCAATAAGGTTCAGGAGAGTCCTGTCCAGTCAGACTTCAGTCTTGATTAGCGGGTTGTTGTAATTGTTCTACTCGTTAAGCCGGTATCACTAAGTTATTAATTGTTGTAACTGTTTGTTATTGTATTAGTTATAACGGTATGCATTTTGGGCTCGCTTTTTTTTTTTTTAATGGGCGGGTTTTAAGCTGTAGTTGTTCTTGTGGACAGGGCCTCAGTTCCTTGAGCTAGTAAACTAGTCCTTCTAATCCCTATCTTTAGTTGCCTAGAATTGTCCGAGTTCCTAGCTCCAGTACCCTAGTCCTCATAGTTATTAATAATGGAGGCCTTCTTCTAGTTCCTTAGTCATTTCAACCATAACTTTACATAACTAGTCCTCCTAGTATCCAGCTCTAGTTCTTTAGTTCCATATTCCTCCTAGTCTTTCTAATACCTAGCTCTCATTACCTATTTATTCTTTTTTTATCCAGATTGCTAACTACCTCTAGATCGCTAGTCCTCAAAGTTCCTTGCTCTAGTTCCTAGTGCTCTTATTTACCAGGTTTAATTTCTAGGTCTGGTTCTCCAGGTGTATAACTCAGTTTAAGTTAAGTTGTCTTTATTTGTCACTGATACATTAATGCACAGTGAAATTCTTTCTTCGCATATCCCATCCTTAGGGGTTTGGGGTCAGAGCACAGGGTCAGCCATGATGCAGCACCCCTGGAGCAGGGTGGGTTCAGGGGCCTTGTTCCAGGGCCCAACAGTGGTAGCTTGGTGGTACCAGGGCATGAATCCTGATCTTCCGGTCAATGACCCAGAGCCTTAACCACTTGAGTTACCACTGTTATCAGATCTACTTCATTTATCCTTCAGGTTCCTGTAGTAGTTGTCTGTTGGGTTCCTGACAAGTTCCTAATTTCTTCTAGCCCAGAGATTAATTCCTTTAGGTTTTATATTTCTAGTGTAATTGTTTAACCTAGTTCCAAGGTCCAAATTACTGAGTTCTTCTAGTTCCTATCCCTAGTACCCGAGTAATTTCTAGCTCTGGTAGCCTAGACTTCCTACTTCTAGTTCCTTCTAGCTTTATAATTATAGCTAGCTAGTAACCTCTAGCTCTTCACTCCTCATTAGTACTTAGCTCTAGTTCTTTAGTTTTGTATTCCCTAGTTTTAGTTCCCTAGTCATCCTAATACTACACTAGTTCTCTAGTTCCCTAGCTATTCTACTTCCTACCTCTGGAAGTTCCTTGCTCTAGTTCCAAGGTCTAGTTTTTAATTCCTAGGTTCCTGTAGTAGGTTGTTGAGTTCCTATCTATTTTTTTAATTAATTCACTTTTGCTAGAAGGACTAGGTAACTGGGAGATGGATGTTCCACAAGAACAATCCATCCCAGTTCCTGGTTACCTAGTCCTTGTAGCTCCTAGCTCTAGTTCTCTAGCCCTGTAGTCCTGACAGTAATGTGAACTAAAATATAAAGAGCTTTTATATAGAGATTTATTCCGTTAGTAAATTAAAAAAATTCTCTGCGTTTCAGTACTTACTGCCGATTGGCTTTCCCTATCTCCTGAAAAAGATGCTTCCAATTGGGTCGACCAATCAGCAGCCTGGAACTCAGGGGGCGGTACTTTTCTTCTCTGAGGTTCTGGTAAAATAATATCATGCTAATTATAAATCATTAATAATATTTAAACATTAATAAAATTATAATTAGAGAATAATTGTAAAGAGTTAAAGCAATTCTAGATAAATGTGTAATGATCTGATGTGTGTGTGTATGTGTGTGTGTGTTACCTGTAGCTTATGTGTACTTGTGAGATAGAGACGAATATTCAGGAAGTCAGGGCGATTCTCCTCCCACAACTACAGAGAAAAGAGAGACAGCGAGAAAAGACACACACACACAGAAAGATAAAGAGAAAGGAGTGCAGTTATTGCTCTAAACAGCAGATGGCAATACAGACCATATATGTGTGTGTGTTACCTTGCGATATAAACTACACAGCAGTTCAGCAAACCAGTAGAAGCACTGCAACTCTCGACACACCCACACAAAGTAGAGTCTCTGTAGCTTATAGTGACGCCAGTCATCACTGTCACAACCACACACACACACACAGGTCAATAGATAAAGGGTTCTCTATGTATCTATGCATATTAAGGTTACAATTAACATCAATTCACTTAAACACACACACACACACTTAGGTAGACACACACTCACTCACACACACACACACACACACGTAGGGGGTATTACACAAATCAGGTTAACTCAGTAACCCAAACACTTCAAAAATCCCAGAGCATTTGTTCACATGAAGGAAGTTCATCCTAAATCCTGTTCGGTTACTAAGGCAACAACCTGCTCAGCGTCAGGCTGATGTTTAGCCTTATCTTAGCTCGGGCAGGTCATGTGATCTTATTAACATCTGTTAACACGTTATACAATAGACCATGAAGCATTCTAGATTCTGATCGGTCAATAGGTGTTGATTAATTATCTTTAGGGTCCGCTCTAAGAATGGTTCCTGCTGTAATTCAAATCACCTGATGTGCTTGTTATCATTTCCATAGTAACAGCTGTTTCACAAGGACTTGTACGATAAACAATGAGTGAGTTTTAAAAGCATATAAGCTTTCTGAGAGAAGATCTTTCTCTCACGTGTGGAAGGAGTCTCCAATGTCAGTGTTTTCTTGGTAACGTGACGAGTTGTGTGTTTAGTGTCCAGCTGAAGGTGTTTTTTTGACGTGTTCCAACATTGTGTGTTTGCGTCTGAACGTAAGGTTCTACAATGCTGTGTGACTCAGTGGGAACAGGACACATCTGGATTGTGTTAGTGGAACATGCTGTTTCTAAAGGATGTTATAAATTAGTCTGGATTTTATTACATTACTCTGAAATAACCACCAGGAACACACACACACACAGGTAAACAAACACAGATACACATGGGTACAGCCACAGACACACACAGATAAAGACATACAGGTAAACATACACACAAACGCAACAAGTAAACACACAGTTACACACACATACTTTAGGTAAATACACACACAACTAGTTAAACATACACATACAAAGATAAACACAATGACACACACACAGCTACACACATACTGTACATAGAGTTCAACACACACATACACAAAGACATAGAGGTAACACACACAGTATGTACACACAGGTAAATACACACACACACACACACACAACAGATAAACATACTCAGGTAAACAGATACTCAAACACTTGCTGACACACACAGGTCAACACACTCCGCTTGTGTGTGTGTGATACTCACAGCAGTGTGTGTAGAATGCAAGCGAAGGGTGTAACACCAATCCCTCCAGCTACACACACACTCACTTCATAATTAAACACTTCCTCAGACGGACTTCCAAACGGACCATCCACATACAGCCTAGGGGGCGGAGTCACAAAGTACAGCAACCAATCAGATCAAAGCACCACACATGCCACTGTGTCTCAAGCAACCGGATATGACATCACACTGAGACCGGCTTCTTATAAAAACAACAGGAGATGAAGTAGCGCAAGTATCTACACACACACACACACACACATTTCCTGAACACGATAGCATTCCCAAAGCGTGCACACACACACACACACACACAGTATACACACGTGAACATAAAAACATACAGACACACATACACAACAGTATAGACATATACATAAATACACACATGAATACACAAACGGTGTACACACAATCACATACAGACACACACACATATACACACACACACATATGTAACATATTTGAGTGCTTGGGAATGGATAAGTTAGACACACACACAAAATTTGGAAGCAGATGAGTTTCCATGACTCATTCTCATTGTTCAGTGCATTGTAAAAACAACACATATACACACACACGTGCACACACGTGCACACACACACAAAAATCCAAAAGTTTACATACTCTAATCCCAAAGTACTGAAGAGGTCAGTAGGTCATAGCTTTTCACCACTCAGGGAGATAAAACGAACATTTCACACACACACACACACACACACACACACACACACGTACTTGGGGTATCTGTGCTGATGCATCATGGGAAGGATCTCGGAGTGTTCTGACTCGGGAAGCAACAGCTGTGAAAAACATTCTATAGAGAAAGAGAGAGAAAAAGTGTGTGTGTGTGTTTGTTATAATCTCGCCATTATTAGTTTGTGTGTGTGTGTGTGCGTGTGTGTTTGTGTGTGTGTCTCACTCGTCCAGTCCCCAAGCACTCGAATATGAATTCCAAATGTTTCTTTGTTCTGGGTTGGACACTGAAGAGTAAAAATATAGAATGAGTCACACACATACACACACATATATACAAAGACACACACACACAGACTCTTCCAGGAAAGTCCCTGGTGTGTATCTGCAGAACCATTACATCATCAACACAAGCAATCACAGGCACATATAAACAATAACATAAAAGCTATACACACAAACACACACACAAATACACACACATGCACACACACATACACAAACACACACACATACTCACTGCAGTCAGAGTGAATGCATGGTTTTCAAATGATGAAACACTTGGGCAGTTCAGCAGAATGTACTAAGGAACACACACACACATAAGAAATGAATGCTTTATAGTTTTATAATAACAGTATATGCATATATGGGGCGGAGCTTACTTGTCCTGGGCGGGGCTTAAAGCCACTCTTCAGCATGCGCACCTCAATTACATCACAGGGGTGCCTGGAGACAGATACCACGGTAACAGGGGTGCTGCCCCTCACATAGCGATACACTCTCTCGGCACAGTACAGACAGAGAGGAGCCGAGACCCACAGCCACGTCTACAACACACACACACACACACACACACAATTAAATCAATTATACATATAATCAGCAGGACAGCATGTTGTCTTAATCAGTTGGGGAATGTATTGTTTCTGATTATACCAAACACACACACACCTGGGGAAAATGAGGATGAAACTTGGCCTCTTCACTACACACTGTAGGTGTGCCTTTGACTGACTCCACTCTCTTTCCTTCTCTTGCCGTCGGATCAGTTGGACGCGTCTGATTGGCTAAGACGCAGCCTGGTGGGTGGGCTTCCACATTCGTCTGGTACTTTAAAACCCCTCTGTATAACAAGGAGGCTAGATGTGATTCTGGTTGGTTGGGTGTGTGTGTGTGTGTGTGTGTGTGTGTATGAGCGAGAGAGAGAGAGAGAGAGAGAGAGAGAGAGAGAGAGGTCTTACCCCAGCACATGCAGCATCAGTATGATGTAGAAGATTATGAAAAGATTGTGAGTGTACCAGAAGATCTCATAGCTGCACACACTGTGGAGACACATACACACACAAATGAATGAAAAAGAAAATAGACATAGACATATGAAATGAGAAAAAAATATAAATAAATAAATAAATAAAAATACAAAGAAAGAAAGAAAGAAAGAAAGAAAGAAAGAAAGAAAGAAAGAAAGAAAGAAAGACTTTGACTTGACTTTAAACTCTTTATTTACCAAAAGTTAAAAAAAAACATTAGTGCAAGTTAAAAAATGAAAATAGAATAAAAAATGAACAATGACAAGACGCAAGTGGATGAATACATAAATACAAAGGAAGAAAGAAAGAAAGAAGCAGGAAAGTAAGGAAGAAAGGAAGGAAGGAAGGAAGAAAGAAAGAAAGAAAGAAAGAAAGAAAGAAAGAAAGAAAGAAAGAAAGAAAGAAAGAAAGAAAGAATACATGAGAGTATCTGCTTGTGAAGTGGTTAGGGGAAGTGGGCGAGTATGCATTGAGAACAGAGCTGAAGTGGATCAGAAATGGAATGAAAGAGCCTTCAGTCCTCTTCAGGGCAGCAAGTGTTAAGTGCCCTTCAGAGAGCCCTGGGGTTGGGGGCGTGTCTTATTGAGGACGAGAGCGGGTCATTGAGTCTGCTGAAACACTCATCATACTGCAATCTGAACACAGCCACAGGCCAGAAAGCACACTTCAATCAGAGAAGGGTGCAGTCAGAGACACTGTAATCACTGAAGTGTGTGTGTGTGTGTGTGTGTGTGTGAGGTTAGACGTGGGTCAGCTGACAATTTACAAGTGCCCACTTGTTACGAGGGTAAAAGACAGGAAGTAAAGACAGGAGAGGGGGGAAAAGGGTAGAAGAACAGAGAGGAGTGGGGGAAAGTTAAGCGAAAAGGAGGATAAAGGCAAGATAGGTGTGAAAAACATAAATAAATGAGGAGGAAGAAATAAAGGAAAAAGATAAAAATAGGAAATGAGAGTAGAAAGGACAAGAACAAAAAAGAGGGTTAAAATTCAACAATGAAGAGAAGAGAAGAGTAAAAGGAAGAAATGAGTGAAAGGTAAAGAGGACAAGAAAAGTAAGGAGAAACTGAGGGGACAAGAGAAAAAGAAGACTGCAAAAGAAAGCTGAAAAAAGAAAATGAATATAAATAAAAAGAAAAGAAAAGGAGTATAAAGATGAAGAAAATAGAAAAGAAGACATTAAATGAGAAAAGAAAAGATGAAATTAAAGAGAGGAGTGAAAAAGAGAGAGAGAGACAGATTTACCGTATACTGTGCGAAGACGCTGTAAACATCAGGAATAAAATGAGCACCAATAGGATGCCTGTAATCCCAGGAACTGACCAATCAGAGTGAAGGAAACGATCATAAATCACTGGATCCGCCCCAAACACTACAACTCAGGTCTGCTTTAATGTTCTTACTAGATATCTGATCCGTCTTACTCACCTGTGGTCAGAATGAGGACACGGGGATCCTGCACCAACACACACACACACAGGGTCATTAAACCTTAATATAAAAGATGCAGCTTTGTGTGATCGTAGTCATAGTAGTGTGTGTGTGTGTGTGTGTGTGTGATTTTGAGTGTGTGTGATTTTGAGTCTGTGTAATTTTGAGTGTGTGTTTTCGTGTGATTTTGTGTGTGTGTGTGTGTGCGCGTGTTACCTGGCCCCGGAAATGTGCGACATTGAGGTCAGGAAAATCATCTGAGAATCGGACAGAGAAGCTGACGGCATTCACCAGATGAGCGCTCACATGTACCACTGTGAACACACACACACACAAACACATTATCTAGATAAACGTAGGACCACATATATCTTTTTCCACAGAATAAACTACATAAAAAACACAATAAAACTGGACAGATTCTCAAAGCAATACTTAAACATGATGTCCAGACATCAGCGATGACGTCATTACCGGAACATTCACACAAGCAGATACACACTTCACCTGAAAGCCACCAAACTTCCCAACACATGCTTTCAATTTCCAGCACTCGGATAATAACGCTAACACAATGTTAAACAGCTAAGTACTAGCAACTAAACTAGTTACTTTCACAAACGCAACCTAGCTTCTAAGCTTAGCATTATTGTTTCTGATATTTTGTTGGTGTGTTTCAACTTATGTGAAGTTCACGTTCAGATTTGTTTGATTCGTTCCCTGAAGTAAAAATAGCTAACAACGGTCGCTATTCTGTATTACTATTCTGTAATATAATATGCACACGATATAACAATAATAATAATAGTAATAGTAAGAAGAAGAATCTTCGCACTGGTTCTGTCAATTTGTATTAAAAAAAAGTATAATTTGTATAGAAATTTGTGTAACAATTTTTTAAAACTCACTCAAACTTTTGTTTGTCAGTGTAAAAATTACACTGATTACATCTGTCAGAGAAACGTTTGAGAGACGGAGAAGGCTGTCAGCAGCAGCTGAATGGAAGGAAATCCAAGTGCTTGATCCTGACCGAGATTGGTGCGTAAAGTAACGTATTCGCTCACTGACACGTTTCACAGCTGCCTAGCTCCTGTGTGCTTTGTATCCATCCATCCATTGTCCATACCCGCTTTATTCCTAATTAGGGTCACAGGGATCTATCCCAGCACACATTGGGCGAAAGGCAGGGGTACACCCTGGACAGGTCGCCAGTCCATCACAGGGCCACACATATAGACAGACAACCACACACACTCACACTCACTCCTATGGGCAATTTAGAATTACCAATCAACCTAATGTACATGTTTTTGGAATGTGGGAGGAAACTGGAGTACCCAGAGTAAACCCACGCAGGCACGGGGAGAACATGCAAACTCTACACAGAAAGGCCCCTGTTCGAATCCAGGATTCCAACCCAGGACCTTCTTTCTGTGAGGCAACAGTGTTTTGGCAACAGTTTTGTTGGAATGTCCTAGCTAGACTTCAACCTACAGATTAACACTGTTACAAAGTGCTGGCACTGGATACCCCTTCCAATAGTCTTCAGTCATCATCCTTTTTATTGTAGCTGTTACCATAGAAAGATGACATGATAAAACAAGCATGTTACAACATGTAACCACGGATTTGCGTTATCTAATCACAAAGCTGTGCTCTTAAAAACTAGCTAGCTAAAGTTACTTAGGAAACAGGATTTCAGTATGATAATGAGCAGAAAATTAGCCTGTGCTAGTTTAAAACACACACACACACCTCCTGCTACAATGAAAAACTAGCGAGAAATACAGTAAACTAACTCATGTTTATTGAAATGATTGAAAACAACTGAGTGGAAAATGAAAAGGACAGTAAGTCTTGTGTCGATGTCTGCAAAATTTTACTAGAAACTGACTTGTGGTAATGTTAGCATCAAACAAATTAGCCTCTTGCAAGTTAGCTGCTATATTTACTTAACGTTGCTGTGTGGTAAAAGAAAAAAAGCTCTGAAATCCAAACTGTGGGTCTGTTAGTTTTTGTTTCCTTAGCAGTATAGAATGTCCTAGAGCGCGCACACACACACACACACACACAGTACCCCCTGAGGAGGAGTCTGACAGCATGCTTTAAGTATGCAGGACCGAGGATCTGTTCAACAGCTGATAATCTCTCTCTCTTTCTCTCTCTACCTCTTTCCTCCTCCCTCTATCCATCTCTCTCTCTCTCGACTCTCATAAACCACTTTATGGCACTGTATGTCACCTTGTTGCCATGGCGATAGGCTGCCTCAGAACTTAAAAACTCTGTAATTAGAACAACAGCAAAAATCCTGAGGGAAGACATACAGTAAAGATTCTAGAAGTTTCTATCAGTCTCTCTCTCTCTCTCTCTCTCTCACTCACACACACACACACACACACCTGTTTACCAAGCAGCTGGTCCACTTAGATTTCAGCACCAGTCTAAAATAATTAGCTGTGTTTTCTTTAAACGATTGATGCTAACTGGGGTAATTAGCTGTTAGTAGCTATGATAATGGGTGGATCTTGTGGATCATCAAATATACACACAAAAAAATCAATAAAAACAACTACAAATATATTTCTATTATATAATTGCTGATGCTAATTAGCTAATTAGTTTGTGGTAAATGTTTAGAATTAGCTCTTTAGCTGCTGATTTCATTCCCATATATAGAGTTAGCTAGTTGTGGTTAGATATTTTAGCCAGTGTTTCACTAGATGCTAGTGGCTTGATTAGCCCTGAATGTCCAGCTCTAGTGTGTGCTATAAGGATTCATGAATAAAAAAACGAAATATAGCTAGTAACATGCTATTGTAACTTGAAGAGAAACGGAAGATTCTAAGATGCTAACTGTGGTCATTAGTCATTAGCAAGGATACTTGAGGCTAGAATGTTGTATTTGGTTAGTTATAGCTAGTTTTTTTTTTTTTCAGTATGATTTTATCAGTGTTAGCAACCTAGCGACGGCTCACCTGAGAAGACGCAAATAGCAACACCACACGCCACGTGGAAGGTTTTACTTTTATCCAACAACCTACGCACTTTTCTACTGTTTACCTGAAACAGATGATAAACATTGAGTTTACATTTCAGTCTCAGTTTCAGTTTTAGCAAGGAGTTTATCTCATGCAACACTGAACATCTCTCTCTCTCCCTGTCTCTTTCTGTCTGTCTCTCTTTCTCTCTCTCTCCCTGTCTCTCTCTTTCTGTCTTTTTATGTCTGGCTGTCTCTCTTTCTGTCTTTTCTGTTTGTCTGTCTGTCTCTGTTTCTCTGTCTCTGTCTTTTTATGTCTGCCTGTCTCTCTCTGTCTGTCTTGCTCTCTTTCTGACTCTCTCTCTTTCTGTCTGTCTCTATTTTTGTCTTTTTCTGTTTGTCTGTCTCTCTCACCCTCTCTGTCTGTCTTGCTCTCTTTCTGACTTTCTCTCTTTCTGTCTTTTTATGTCTGTCTGTCTGTCTCTCTTTCTGTCTTTTTCTGTTTGTCTGTCTGTCTCTCTCCCTCTCTCTGTCTGTCTCTTTTTCTGGCAGTCTCACTCTCTTTTTGTCTCATTCTGTATGTCTGTTTCTATCTCCCTCTCTCTGTCTCTCTTTCTGTCTTTTTCTGTTTGTCTGTCTGTCTCTCTCCCTCTCTCTGTCTGTCTCTTTTTCTGGCAGTCTCACTCTCTTTTTGTCTCATTCTGTATGTCTGTTTCTATCTCCCTCTCTCTGTCTGTCTCACCGTCTTACCTGTGTTTGTCCCCTCAGTACAGTGAGGATGGATCTGCACATTGGCAGAAGGACCAGGCTGCAGTTCAGGTTCAGGACAGATGCTGATGCTCGGCTTACACACAATCCTAGCTGCACACACACACACACACACACACACACAAATGAGTTAAGTTGTTTATTAAAATGGTAACAACTTCATAGTTACTGGCTAGTGTGTGTGTGTGTGTGTGTAGATTGTGTATACATGTAGTCAAATATCATATACACACACACATACTTAATATATATTGTTTCCTTAACTGTAGAGAGAACAGACTTTGTAGTGTGTGTTTGTGTGTGTCTGAGCCCCGCTAATATGCTATATGTGATCTTCCTGTTCTCTTTGTAGAAGCTGACATGCTGCCACATGCTCCCCTCTGCTGTAAGGAAATACTCTCTCTCTCTCTCTCTCTCTCACACACACACACACACACACACAGTGTGACATCTGTTCACTTTTCTACAGGTAGAACATAGTGTGTGTGTGTATGTGTGTGTGTATAATATTTGACTACCTCACCACATCTACACACAGACTGGACACCACACAAACACACACACATGAACATTATGTTCACTGTATAGTTAAAGAAAACACATATTATTTAACTACATGTACATTAACCACACACTATACACTCCCCACACTCAGTTGACATGGATCATACCATCATGTGTGTGTGCGTGTGTGTGTGTGTCTCACCCCCAGCATGTTGTGTAAGTAGTAATATTGTGCTCCACTGCAGTACAGCATGAACGTCCTCCAGAAGAGCCACACACTCACACCTACCCATATCACCTAAAAACACACACACACACTTCTGAAAACAGTTCATTCTTGGAGCGTTCAAAACATTCAGACATTTCCAGATTAAGAGCTGTGATTGAATGTTGATGTTTATCAACATGGCAGAACTGAGGGCAAATCAGTTAGCGGTTGATGCTAAGTGGAATTACAGTCATAGTAAGTGTATTTTTCTGTAAATTTCCAGCACTTCTGAGAAAAATGTTGATATTCTTTATCAATCTGATTTGTTTCCTATGTCACCGTGTCTTTACGTTTTCTATAATAAATGAATTGAACCAGAAAATTCCCAAATCTGATTGGTCAGAAGGAGGCGCTACTGCTCACTGAACAGAACCATTCAATTATTTATAACAATTAAATGTTGAGTTAGTGTATAGTGCTGCATTAACACATTCAGTGTTTTGAGTAGAATTAGCAACTTCGTTGTTTTGAGTAGAATTAACACCTTCAGTGTTCTGAGTAGAATTAACACCTTCAGTGATGTTTGTGCATAGAATTAACACCTTCAGTGTTCTGAGTAGAATTAACACCTTCAGTGTTCTGAGTAGAATTAACACCTTCAGTGATTGTGCATAGAATTAACACCTTCAGTGTTTTGAGTAAAATTAACACCTTCAGTGTTCTGAGTAGAATTAACACCTTCAGTGTTCTGAGTAGAATTAACACCTTCAGTGATGATTGTGCATAGAATTAACACATTCAGTGTATGGAGTAGAGTTAACACTAAGTGTTTTGAGTAGAATTAACAACTTCAGAGTTGATTGTCAGCGAAATTGATTTATTCTGAGCAGAATTAACACTGTCAGTGTTCTGAGTAGAATTAACACCCTCAGTATTTTGAGTAGAATTAACACTATCAGTGTTTTGAGTAGAATTAACATATTCAGTATTTTGAGTAGAATTAACAGTGAGTGTTTTGAGCAGAATTAACACCTTCAGGGTTGACTGTGAGTAGAATTAACATCTTCAGTGTTGATTGTGAGTAGAATTAACACCAGCAGTGTTTTGGGTAGAATTAACACCCTCAGTGATGATTGTGAACAGAATTAACACCTTCAGTGTTTTGAGTAGAATTAACACCTTCAGTGATAATTGTGAGTAGAATTAACTGTCAGTGTTTTGAGTAGAATTAACACGATCAGTGTTTTAAGTAGAATTAACATCAATGTTTTGAGTAGAATTAACATCTTCAGTGTATGATTGTGAGTAGAATTAACACCTTCAGTGATGATTGTAAGTAGAATTAACTGTCAGTGTTTTGAGTAAAATTAACACCTTCAGTGCTGTGGGTAGAATTAACACTGTCAGTGATAATTGTGAGTAGAATTAACTGTCAGTGTTTTGAGTAGAATTAACACTGTCAGTGTTTTAAGTAGAATTACCATCATCAATGTTTTGAGTAGAATTAACACCTTCAGTGTATGATTGTGAGAATGTAGAGTTAACACCGGCAGTGTTACATACACCACAAGTTTACAATTAACCCTTAAAGTGTTGAATTAAAAAGGAATTTACGATGAATTCAACATACTGTGTTGAGTGAAACAAAGTTAAAGTGTTAATTCTGCACCACAAGAGTAAAGATTCAACAGAAGTCAACACTGCAAACGATCGCTAGCTAATTAGCATTTTTCGCTACTCAAGGGTAGACAGATTACTTAAAACCAGTCAGAAATGATCGAATAACTAATTTAGCTAGTTAGCTATTGTTGTTCAGGAAAATGATTATTAACCAGACATGCGGAATTATAGAAGTATTTATCTGAAGAAGCCATTTCACAAGCAATCTTTTGAGTTTTATGCTAACATGCTAACATTCTGTTACTTCTGTCAGCCATTTTAGACATTTTACACAAAACACAGCGTTTGTCTTGTTTAACTGTGTAATTGTGCTCACATATTTACACACTCATATTTCCATAAACTTTTACAAAAAAAAAATCATGACATTATTAACAAGTTGTTTAAGTTAAACAATATGTTTCATTGACTGTCAATTTGCTATGCTAACCAATCTGCTATCTGCTAGGCAAATCAATTTGCTATGCTAATATGCTAAGTTTACGATACTTTTGTCACATTTTGCCCTAAAGATTAAAAGTATTTGTTCAACTTCTACGCTAATGAGATCATTCTGAGGTAGATTCAGCTGAAAGTTCGATTAAGTTATTATTATTATTATTATTATTATTATTATTATTATGTTCGATTTTATTTAACTTTCTTAGGCAACACAACAGAGCAGCTTGTTCAGCAAAGCAGGATTTATCCACGAGCGGAAAAACTAAGAATAAACTAAGAGCTGCTGTTCTAATCAGTGCAGAATTTAATAGAAAAGACTCTTCATGTAACACTGCAATTAAATTAACACCCACTACACATACCGCACAAACTGGGATTAATTAATTACACACACACACATACACAATGTAATTCAACACATTTGAGTCAGTGGTGTGTGTGTGTGTGTGTGTGTGTGTGTGTGTTCAGTACCAGCACGCAGTGTTTTCCTCCCTCGTTTGTCAACCAGTTCTTCAGAGACAGACCCATATCCACAGTGCGCGAGCTCCCGGCGTTCAGTCGGTGCTCAGTCCGCCTTCAACACCGGACCGGGTTCACTCCACTCGCCCTCTACTCCCTTCTTTTTCTCTCTCTCTCTCTCTCTCTCTCTCTCGCACCGGCCGGTTGCACTCGGGTTTGGACTCGTCGGGAGCGATTTTCTCCCACCACTATAGGGGGGTGGGGGGTGGGGGGGAGAGGAGGGGGAGCTTTGAGTTGCGGAAATGGGAATGAATACCGCTTTCTTTAAAGCTGTGTGAAAGCTGACAGAAAAATAAAACTTATTATTATTATTATTATTATTATTATTATTATTATCATTATTATTATTGTTGTTGTTGTTGTTGTAAAAAAAATTACATTACCAAAAAAGTGATACAGAATTCATAATATGAATTTAAAAAAAAAAAAAAAAAATCAATAAGTACAACAAATAAAATATAGAAATGTATCGTGTTGGCAGCTGCATCGTACACACTGTATGACAGTGTTTATTAAATGTTTTGTAATAAAAAATAAATGAAAATATATGAATGACATAAAAGTTTCATTATTAATCATTAAGGTTTCTGATTTAAAAAAGGTGATTAAAAATATTAAGTCAAAAGTTGCATCAGTTAAATGACTATTTAGTGGCAAAAATCATGCAGTATATTCGTTTTTTTTAATTAATTGTAATAAAAGTAATGAAAATAATAAAGCCTTACAATCCTATATCTTTTTTTCTTACATTAAAAATAACAATATTTCCGAAATGAACATAAGATTCTCAGTTGAACTCTGTTTAAAAATGTTCCTATTAAATCCAAACTAAATAAAACTTACCAACTGTTAGGGAGCTTTACAATCTCAAAACAAAACGAAAAAAAAAAAAATTAAAGTTCGTCTTCAAAAAGTAGATCTTGAAGTTTAACTTGCTGATAGAGCGCTGATGTTAAAAGCTTGTAAAGCACTGGACTGAGTAAGAGTTGGTCATTAGCGCCATCTGGTGGAGAAGAACAGGCTGCACATTAACGGGTGTGTCCTTGCATATTAAGCCACGCCCTTTAAAAGCCGGTAACTCGGATCTTTGTAACTTAATTGTAGCAAGCCACGCCCTGCAAGGCTACTGGGCTTGAAAAGTGGGTTTACGGAATGCTGTTTCTTTACTTTTCATTCATGTGTTAGCCTTCGTAGGACAAGGAAGAGCTGGCTTGTGGGTAGGAATCAATTACGGATATCTATTTATCTATCTAAAACAGAGGTGGACAGTAAAGAAGTACATTTACTTGAGTACTCTACTTAAGTACACTTTTTGAGTATCTGTACTTTACTTGAGTATTATTTTTTCTGGATACTTTTTACTTTAACTTCACTACGTTTGAAAGACAAAGACTCTACTTTTACTCCACTACATTTCTGTTAAGGTCATTGAGTAGAAAGTAGTTACATTAATCATAGGATGATTTTTTTTCACTCTTGTAGCGTCACATGTTGTAAAGTTCAGTGGTTTTCCATAATTTTTTGAACTCAATTGATCAATTGCTGACAAAATGGACGAAGATATGCTTTGTATATTATACACCACCAACGCATTGGTAATGATGTTAGTTAACACACAAAAACGTATGCTGTGTCCAAATTCTCATACTATGTGTCCTAAATAGTATTCAGAAATAGAATTAATATGCCCCAAATCGTAGTATACTGAAAAGAGTATTCCAAAAATTCCTGGATGGTCTACTACTTCCGGTAGAAATTCAAAGTGCAGAACAATGCACACTCTAAGGGGTAATATTACCCACAACGCATTGCACACAGGAGGGAGGAGCCTGGACAATGGTGTAAATGCATATTAAAACGATGTAAATGAATTGTGGAAATATATATAACTCTTTGTTAAAGCAGTGTTGCTGTTGGGTGATTGTACAGCTACAGTTGTGTAGCTGGGTTTTAAAGCAGGCTAGTTTTTTTTTTCTGACCAGTCTTGATTTACAGACCATTTGATTGAAATGTGCATGAGTGGATACACATAGATGTGTACAGGTACATCTCAAAATTTAGAATATAATGAAAAAGGTCAATATTTTTTGTCGCTCAGTTCAGAAAGTGAAACCCATATATCATATAGATTCATTACCCATAGAGTGAAACATTGCAAGCCTTTATTTCTTGAAATTGTGATGATTATGGCTTACAGATAAGGAAAACCCCAACATTCTGTGTCTCAGAGAATTAGAATATTGTGAAAAAGTTCAATATTGGAAAGTCATGGTGTCAAACCCTAATCAGCTAATTACCTCAAAACACCTGCAAAGGTTTCCTGAGCTTTTAAATGGTCTCTCAGTCTGGGTCAGTAGGCTACACAATCATGGGGAAGACTGCTGACTTGACAGTTGTCCAGAAGACAGTCATTGACACCCTCCACAAGGAGGGGAAGCCACAAAAGGTCATTGCTAAAGAAGCTGGTTGTTCACAGAGTGCTGTATCCAAGCTTATTCATAGAAAGTTGAGTGGAAGGAAAAAGTGTGGTAGGAAAAGGTGCACCAGCAAAAGGGATAACCACAGCCTTGAGAGGATTGTCAGGCAAAATCCATTCAAGAATTTGGGGGAGCTTCAGACGAATCCTAGACATGGCCTACAAATGTCGCATTCCTCGTGTCAAGCCACTCCTGAACCAGAGACAACGTCAGAAGTGTCTTACCTGGGCTGTGGAGAAAAAAAACTGGACTGTTGCTCAGTGGTCCAAAGTCCTCTTTACAGATGAAAGTAAGTTTTGCATTTCATTTGCAAATCAATGTCCCAGAGTCTAGAGTAAGAGTGGAGAGGCACAGAATCCATGTTGCTTGAAGTCCAGTGTGAAGTGTCCACAGTCAGTGATGATTTGGGCTGCCATGTCATCTACTGGTGTTGGTCCACAGTCAATGCAGCCATCTACCAGGAAATCTTAGAGCACTTCATGCTTCCTTCTGCTGACAAGCTTTATGGAGATGCTGATTTCATTTTCCAGCAGGTACCATAAGCTGGTTCAATGACCATGGTGTTACTGTGCTTGATTGGCCAGCAAACTCGCCTGACCTGAACCCCACAGAGAATCTATGGGGTCTGTCAAGAGGAAGATGAGAGACACCAGACCCAACAATGCAGATGACCTGAAGTCCGCTATCAAAGCAACCTGGGCTTCCATTACACCTGAGCAGTGCTACAGGCTGATTGCCTCCATGCCATGCTGCATTGATGCAGTAATTCATGCAAAAGGCCCAACCAAGTATTGAGTGCATAGAAATGAACATACTTTTCAGAAGTCTGACATTTCTGTTTCTGTTTTGAAATGTCCTTTTTTATTGATCTTATGTAATATTCTAATTTTCTGAGACACAGAATTTTGGGTTTTCCTTATCTGTAAGCCATAATCATCACAATTTCAAGAAATAAAGGCTTGAAATATTTCACTGTGTGATGAATCTATATAATATATGGGTTTCACTTTCTGAACTGAGTGACAAAAAATATTGACCTTTTTCATGATATTCTAATTTTTTGAGATGTACCTGTACTTTTTTGTTGGGGTGGTAAGAGTGTTAAATTAAAAATGAAAATGATTATACCTGTCTTTTTTGTCAATTCAGTTGTTTAATTTCTATAGGTTTTGTAACATTCTAAAAGCTCTTAATTCCACAGATACTACAAACTGGTCAGTATATTCACTAGGTTGCTACAAAAGGTACCGTAAGTATTGCATACAACAATGCAACAATAATAAAGCAATGCGTTGACATTTACTTTTGATACTTAAGTACTTTTAAAAACAAGTACTTCTGTACTTTTACTTAAGTAAAAATCTGTCTTTACAACTTTTACTTGTAATGGAGTAATGTTTGACCAGTAGTATTTGTACTTTCACTCAAGTAAGGAAGTTGTGTACTTCGTCCACCTCTGATCTAAAATAAGCAAGTTATTTGATTACTAGGGCGGTCAAAATTAACGCGTTAATAAAGCGTAAACGCAAATTCATTTTCACGGCACTAATTTTATTAATGCAGCGCGCATTTTCTGTTCAACCCTTGGCCTTGCCTATATAAAACGATGTCTGATGGTTCTGTCGACAAGACAAGTTATCTGTATTTATTGTTGATGTGAATTAAGTTATCACCACAGCACAAGTTTAAAATATCACTTGAGCTCTCCTGCCCCTCGCCAAAGGGAGATAACACTAGATTGTTTTCAGTGGAGACGGATGGACAACTCCACAAGGATGGGAAGTAATGGGAACCTTTTTCAAATCAAATCTTTTTTTCATGTGTAATAGTCATGAACAAGTTTTTTTTTTTTTTTTATTCTTTATTTCTGAAAACTATTTACAACAGAGCCCAGGATCTGCCCATGTTACATATATAGATACAGATACACATGTACATACATATACATACACCCCATACATCATATATACATACACACACATAGTATAAACATAAACACATCCAGATACATACATAATTAGAGGGATAAGTATATCTCAAGATTTCACTAGGTCTGATAGTATCTCAATAAGGTCCAACCTTATAATATGTACCTTGGCTTGCACTGCTATATAAATGACAAAAAGGGGTCAGACTTTCCTTTCATTTTATATAATAGGTAGGGAGTGGAATATGCCTTACAAATTAGCTTATAATGAGTCATTTGGTGAGCTGGGTTTTTTGAGGTAGCAAAACAGTTCCCCCAGACTGTATCCCAATTGATCACAATGTTAAGTTCCCTCTCCCAAAAGCCCTCAGTAGGAATGTTTGAGTATTGTTGTACCACAAGTGATTTATAAATTCTGCTCACAGTGCCTCTAGAATCCATATTATAGTCTGTCCAGTTTATCATAGGATGAGAAGATATTTTAGTCGACCATGGTACGCCATAAGTTTTCAATGCAGATCTTAATCTCGGGTATAAGAAAAAGGAGAATCCTGGCAAGGAAAATTCATCTTTTAAGATTTAACATGATTTGAGTCCGTATAGATCTTTTAACGTGTAAATGCCACATTCAACCCAGGATTTGGAAACGAACGGGTTATTACCAGTACAAATATTATTATTGTGCCAGATGGGGGTAGAATCACTATAGGGATCTGAAACTCCCATCATTTTTTCTGCCATTTTCCAAATTTTAATAGAGTGGCTTATGATTGGACCAAACTTTTCCAGAATTTTCTTGGATATTCCTGTAAAGAGTAGATCTTGCAGACGTATTGGATAAATAATATTCCTTTCCAAAGCTTCCCATGGCACAGGGGAGTCAACATCCATCCAAATCCTACGTGCTCTCATTTGGTACGCTAAATAAAAGGACCAAAAATCTGGCAGAGATAAGCCACCATGAGGCAAATTTTTTTGCTGTTGTGTTGAGCGCTTTAAAGTAGCCCATAGGTGGTCCTAGAGGTAACACTGAAAATAAAAAAACCCAACCTTGGGAGTATATTCATCTTAATAGTGGCTATCCTGCCATGAAACGCCAAGCAGAGTGGAGACCAACAGAGAAGGTTACTTGTAATCTTATCAAGAAGAAACTGATATTTCCATTTGGAGATGCGGGGTCATGAAGCAGCTAAATTAAGGGGCATAAGTGTGGATTTGCTCCAATTAATTTTATAACCGGAGAGTTTACCAAATGTATTGAATAGTTTTAAGCATTCATTGACCAACTCTGTGATTTTGGATATATATAACAAAACATCATCGGCATAGAGTGATGAACAAGTTATTTGAAAAACATGTCTATGTTCTTTATGCTCTATATTTAAGGTGGTTTCAGTAATAAATGTACACTTTGCATCTTTAGGAGAAGTGATCTGCCCTGTTGTGTGAATGTAAACAGGCTTGTGTAAGTAAATAGCTCAGTGCAAAGAAAGAAGTAATGGGACCTGGGGGTTTTTCTGTGTTCTTTTTTTTTCCATGTTTAAGAGAACAAGTTCTTTGAAAAATATCTATGACCTTTGCAAAATGTCTAGTCTTCATGATCTATGTTGAGTACGGTTTCACTAATAATAAACAACATACATTTCAATATTTGTCCGTGCCCATGTTGTTTAGGGTATTAAAAACATTTCGAACGGACAAAAATGTGCAATTAAGTTGCGATTAATCACGAGTTAACTCATGACACTCGTGCGATTAATCGCGATTGACAGCCCAATTGATTACATATAGTCTTTTTTTTAATACATACATCTTCCTTTTTTTTTTCTTTGTCCCCTATGTCTGCCTTTGGATTCTCACTTCGTCCAGCGAAATCCTCTAATCACCCTGCATATCCTCCAATCACATATCAGTATGCAAATGAAGATGCTAATTAGGTCCCTCTCTCTCGCGGTCTCATATATGCCGCGCGCAAACTTACGCGGGAGCGCGCGCTGCGTCGTCTTCGGAGCAAACTCTCTCTCGTGCACTTCAATGGGAGCGAAAAGGAAGCTCGTGTGCTGGCTGCAGTGGCTCACCGTCTGCACGCTCTTGTTCCTCGTGGGATTTATCATAGGTAAGGGTATGCAAGTTGTTTGTCTGAGGTGAGAGAGAGACATTTTTCTCTCACTTCCAGAGGCTTCTGAAGCGCGAGGCAAAAATAACGGTGTCGGATTCGGTGGGCTCAGCTGGGTGGGCTCACGAGCCCCGGTGTAGAAGGCGCGTGAACCGGAGGTTTTTATATGTTTACAATAATGTTGCAGTGTGTCTGTGTACGCGTGGTCCTTTAACCTCAATTAGATCGTTATCTGATCATTTAAATGCAGAAAAATTAATCGAATTACGAAAGTTTTATTTATTTGTTTATTTTTATTTATAGGCTGCCACTTAAACATGATGAAACAGTTATATATTTTCTATGTTTAGGCTAGCAGTAAAATGTTTGAAACAAGTTTAGTTTCATTTATTAGATTACACTTTTTGCTAGATAATAATTTATACTAATATTCATCATGTTATTAGATGAAAGAGAGAGAAATCATGAGAGAGAGAGAGAGAGAGAGAGAGAGGATGACTGAAAAAGTGTAGAGACATCCCAGTGTAGAGAAGACCCAGACATCCTAAGGGACTAAAGCGCCGCTGCACTTCCTACATGCTGGGTTCCTATATTCCAGCATGCTGTGTATATATACAGGATAGAGAAGGATGGAATATTTCAGAATGCTGTAATAAATTATGCAGTGTCTATTATACTTGTTCAGCTGAAATGAAACAGCAGTCACAGCAGATGGACTCTGATCTTTTGACCCTTGAACTCGGGTGCTGTGATGCACATCTATGTGAAAGTTGCAACATCAGGAGTAAAGACGTCTTCAGAAGACGGTCCAGCGATTTTAAACTGTCTTTTCGTCTTAGGCTGGTTTGCGAGACCTGCTGATAAACCCGCTGAAAAGAAAAATGAATTCCTGCAGGAGTTCTTGGACGAAATCCATGCAGGAAACATCAAACAGCATCTCAGGTACACACACACGCACATCCACACACACTTTAAGTAACTTGGATAAAGTAGATCAGCCAATCAGCTGCCTTCTTTTTGCCAAAAACAGGAAGTTCACCCGTTTGCCCCACTTGGCAGGAACGGAGCAGAACCTGCGATTGGCCGAGCAGATTCAGGAGGAGTGGCTAAAGTTCGGGCTGGACTCGGCCAAGCTGGTGTGGTACGATGTCCTGCTCTCGTACCCCAACGTGACCAGGCCGAACTTTATCTCTGTAGTGGACCAGCATGGAAACGAGGTACAGTCTGCACTGTAGATCACCAAGTCCCTGACATCTCTCCTAATACACTCAGGCTTCCGGTTCTGATCCTTTCATGTTGTTATGATGGAATTGAGAGAATTCTGCTCTACATACAAGTCTTTTTATTTAGTGATGTAACATCGGAGGTCTGAGTTCTGCATCACATGTCCTCTAGAGGTGTACATTAGCTTTGAGGTTAGAACTGCAGCAAACTACAGAACGGTAATTATTGTAATTATGAAGCAGCAGACGTGGATACACATGACTTCATGATGATGATGATGCTGAAAGTTCAAGTGTGTAATTGGTGTAGTTCATGTAAAAAAACAGCTTTTCTCCTGGAACCTTTTGTCTTGGGTTTCTACTGTGAATTCAAAAAACATGCACACACATGCATATACACACGCATACGTATACATGCACACATACGCATACATACACACACGCATGCATACATGCACACACATGCGCGCATACACACACACATACACACACGCATGCATACATGCATACACACACATGCATACATACACACACACACGCATACACACACACAAAAACAGGAAGTTACTTTGCACTGGTTTTCCTTTTCCTCACAGATCGGTCAGCAGAACTGCAGTGAGCATGTTCACTCAGCGTTTTGTTTTTTTTTTGTTTTTGTTTTTTTAACACAGCACCGCCTGATCAGGTGTGTGTTTGTGTGTGTGTGTGTGCTGTGAGTTTATCATTAATGATGTCACGAGGCAGTGTGCACTCCACTGCATGACCTCAGTGCCCCTTAATCTGTGCCATAAATGCGTTAAACCACAGAGCTGTTGAATTCTCGAATCTGATTGGTCAGGGGGTGTTGAGTAATTCTCCACAACAGCAGTTACTCAGCATTAACGATGTGTTTACACACACACACAGGTCATTAAGTTGTCTCTGGCTGAACCGGTACCTGAGGGTTACGAGAACGTGAGTGACCTCGTTCCTCCATACAACGCCTTCTCTGCACAGGGACAACCAGAGGTAATGATACACACTCGGCTGGTCCGGTCTCACATCATGGGCAGTGGTGGATATGTGGCTCTTTTACCCACGCGTCGTAAAACATATTCACAAAATAGAGTACATCTGTCTAGCTGTTACTGGAATATATTAGCTAACAAATGTAACACTAGCAAAAAGTGCCCTAAAAACTAACATGCAACAAACTATTCAGGAGGATAAAAAGATAGATGATTCTCTGAACCTCGTGATTGCTATTTTGTTTGCTCGCTAGCTGGTTAGCTAAAATTACACTGAAGTAGGTTTATCTAAACCAGTTATTGTAAAGTAAGTAACAAACTATTAAATAAAACCAAGTACATTATAAGCTAGCATTAAACAATGTGGTGATTAGTGCAGTGGCTAGCTCAACGCTGCCTCCAGTGAAGTCTTTTTGTCAGAAAAGCTGACAGTTTGGAAATGTGACATTGTACTGTTAGCTAAAGGTGTTGCCTTGATACTTTTCCTCCACTCATTTCTGTTCACACGAGTGAGATACACTATATTGGTTTTGGGACACTTCTCTGAATCATTGGATTCAGGTCTTGTGTTTCAGGGGTTGGGCTCGGCCCCTTAGTTCCAGTGAAAGGAACTCTTAATGCGTCAGCATACCAACACATCTTGGACAATTTCATGATCCTGACTTTGTGGGAATAGTTTGGGGATGACCCCTTCCTGTTCCAACATGACTGCACACCAGTGCACAAAGCAAGGTCCATAAAGACATGGATGAGTGAGTTTGGTGTGGAGGAACTGGATCTCAACCTGATAGAACACCTTTGGGATAATTTAGAGCGGAGACTGTGAGCCAGACCTAAATTGGAAAGTCTGTCTTTAAATGCACATGCACACTCTTCTGGGAAGGCAGACATCAGTGCCTGACCTCACAAATGCGCTTCTAGGGACTTCCAGTTAGGCGTGATATGGAGTAGCATTTACGGAGGGTCCTGCAGAATTCCACTAAATATCAGTGTTTATGCACATTAGTGCCTATTATCGAGAATCTATATTAAAACTTATTTGGTCGGGTTGACTTTTCCTTGCTCTGGATAAGTAAAATGAAAACTAGAGACAATAAACTCGGTAACGAACAGACAATGCAACAGCGGCCTGCTACCGTTAGCCCATCCATGGCAGAGAGTGATTCAGCTACCCCCGAGGAGCGGACCGTGCTCGAGATGACCTCGGACGACACTCGGCGTCTTAAAGTTGAAATTCTGTCATCGCTGCGTAACGAACTGGCAGAAATATTTCGTTTGGAGCTACGGTCCATGCTGGGTGACGACTTATCGACCATTAAGAGTGAACTTCAGGCCGTGAAAGCGGAGTTTTCTAATAGTATTGTTTCAGTGCAAATGGACAACTGAAAAGTACGGTGAAGGATATGGAACAGTCAATTTCTACTTGTTCTGATGATATCACCATGCTGGAGGACAAGGTGGACTCTCTCTTGGCCACTGTGGCAAAATTGGAAGATAAGTGTGAAGTCCTGGAAGCCAGATCTCGACGAACATAAGGATTATAGGAATTCCGGAAGACAATCCCTGTACTAGCTGTCTGTCAATATTAAGGACTTTCTTGAGTAATTCAAAGACATTATAGTTGACAGATCACATCACGCGCTGCAGCCCAAGCCCAAGCCGGGGGAGCGTCCACGAGCTGTTGTGGCAAGATTGCATTATCACTCAGACTATACTGTGGTTCTGCATCGTGTGTGGGAGGTGAGGCAGTTTTAAAGTTGGCGATATGAAAATAACCATCTTTCCCAATCTCACTGCAAAAACTGTTCGAACTCGATCTGCCTTCAATGATGTCCGTCAGCAACTGCGGAGGATTCCGGGGGTGAAATTTGGATTTCTTCATCCAGCCAAGCTGCGTGTTACTTAAGATGGAGTGGAGAAATAGTTTAGCTCGCCAGACTTGGCTAAAGAATATGTCAGTTCTTTACTGTCTCACCAGACAGAAGCAAATGTTTCTTGAATATTTGAGCATGTAAGTAGGGTGAAATAGCTTCTTGACACTACGCTCTAAGTTTTGTATGATAGGTTATTATGGCCCAGACTCTGTTCGTGTTGTTTAAAGGGTGTTAGTGTGTTACAAAAGACATTTTAAATATGCTCAGTGTCTGGACATAAGTCAGTCTTTGTCATGGTTTCTTGATTGGGCCTACTGTTGTAATGTTTGAGATATTGTGCATTTTTGTTATTGCTAATGATTGGGACATTCTGCAGGTTTCCATCCTTTCTTGGTTTTCTAATCGTGAGAGTGAGGTGTATGGGTTGGCTCCAATTGGAGTTTGCACATAGTATCACATTGTTTGTGGATGTGGATATTGGATGAGCTTGTTTGTTTGCTTGTTTGTTTTTGTTTTTTTGTTTTGTTTTTATTTTGCTTTGTTTTGCAGGTATGCTTACATGTTTGTATATTTTTTCCAGTGGATTAGTAGAGTAAATGGCTAACTTTTCTGGTTCTTTGCCTAATCCAGTCTATTCCACAATTAGATTTTTAACTTGGAACGTTAAAGGCGTGGGTAATCCCATTAAAATGTTTTTTCTCAAACTAGAAAAGATTAGATGTTCTGGGAAGAGTAGCTTCTTGAAGAAATGGCAATCTTTTATCTCATATTATAAGAATATCTCAAATCTCTGCCTTCTGTTTAGTTTAGTTTAGTTTGTTTGTTTATTTATTTATTTTTTACTTATTCCACCCGATTTAATTATTTAGTTCGTTTATTTCTTTTTGTTTTAATGATTGGGGTGTAATTGTTAATTCTTAATTGATTGTATGTGATGCTTTTTTGTTGTTGTTTTCAAGTCTGTATTGTTAAAAATGGATATTTGCTTAAAACTTATTTCAGTAATAATGATTGATTACACAATAAAAAAGTTTGAATCTACAAACGTGCTTCTAGAGGAATGGTCAAAAATTCCCATAAACACACTCCTAAACCTTGAGGAAAGCCTTCTCAGAAGAGTTGAAGCTGTTATAGCTGTAAAGGGCGGGCCAACTCCATATTACATTCATGTGCATGTAAAGGCAGACGTCCCAGTTTTAGACTGGCTCACAATCTCTGATCTAATTCTGTTCTATCAGGTTGAGATCAAGTTCCTCCACACCAGACTTGCTCATCCATGTCTTTATCCACGTCGGGAGTTGTTTTTTTGTTTTGTTTTTATTTTGCTTTGTTTTGCAGGTATGCTTACATGTTTGTATATTTTTTCCAGTGGATTAGTAGAGTAAATGGCTAACTTTTCTGGTTCTTTGCCTAATCCAGTCTATTCCACAATTAGATTTTTAACTTGGAACGTTAAAGGCGTGGGTAATCCCATTAAAATATCAAAGATTTTTTCACATTTGAAGAGGCTAAATGCTGATATTGTTTTTTTGCAGGAGACACATTTAAGAAGTGTTAAGCTGAAATGCCCCTGGGTCAGTGAAGTCTTTCACTCAAATTTCAATTCGAGAGCTAGAGGGGTTGCAATATTTAGTTAACAAGAGGGTTCAGTTTACTTATACTAAGGTAATAGCAGATAAAAATGGAAGATACTTGATTGTTGTTGGCTCGCTGTTACAAAAACCTGTGCTTCTTGTTAATGTCTATGCACCGAACTTTGATGATCCTGGGAATGATGAATAGATTATTTGGGATTCTACCCTCACTGAATAGCCACTCATTGATATTCGCTGGGGATCTTAACTGTGTAATGGATCCGGTTATGGATCGCTCTAGCTCTCAGTTAAGGGCTTTGTCATCAATGTCGAGGTCAATTGCAGAGTTTGTCCTGCAATGGTTGTGTTGACCCTTGGAGATTCTATAACTCTCAAGCTAAGGTATTTTCCTTTTTTTCCTCAAGTTCATCAGTCGTATTCCCGCATTGATTATTTTTTTATAGATAGCTTATTACTTCCTAAAGTAACATCGGCTTCATACCACACTATTGTTGTTTCTGATCATGCCCCTCTCAACGGTGATATGCAGTTGTCTGTACAACCTCCATATTCTTCATCGTGGAGGTTTAATTCTCTGCTTTAGTCTGATGATAAATTTATAGATTTTATTTCAACATCAATTGATGACTTTATGGCTACAAACCAGGATGGTGCGGTTTCTTATTCCTTACTGTGGGAGACACTTACCTCCGGGGGCAGATTATTTCTTATTCTGCAAACTTAAATAGACATCGCACTGCAATAGTACGTGAGCTTACTTCTGCTATTTTCCACCTTGACCAACAGCTGGCCAACTCCCTTTCACAAGTCCAGTTTAAACAGCGTATGGATCTGCAGGCTGAACTTGATATCATTCTGACAACTGATGCTGAACGGCTCCTGTTGCATACTCGTAGTTCTTACTATGAATATGGTGATAAAGCTAGTCGGCTCTTGGCACATCAGTTAAGACGCCAGGCAGGTAGTCGCTTGATTCTGCAGATTCAAGGTTCATCAGGTAATTTGTTTATTCTTATATCTTCATCTGAATCTCCATCGGACTCCTATGACTTGACTTGCTTCTTGAAGGTTTTAAATGTCACCGCAATAGATACGACTGCTGCTGCAGATCTTGAAGCCCCTTTAGATATAGAAGAAATTAAACAAGCAATTAAAATGATGCAATGTAATAAAGCACCCGGGCCTGATGGCTTTCCAGTTGTTTTTTAAGAAGTATCAAAGTAAATTGTCCCCTTTACTTTTGGATGTGTACATTGAATCCTACCAGAGACACTCAAACAAGCATCTGTAATTCTGCTCTTAAAGAAGGATAAGGATCCCAAGTCTTGTAGCTCTTACAGACCTCTGTATTTACAGAATGTAGATGCCAAGATTTTGGCCAAAGTGTTGGCTTTTCGCCTGGAAAACATACTTCCAAAGATCATATCTGAGGAGCAAACAGGTTTTATTAGGGGGAGACAGTTATATTTTAATGTTCGGAGTCTTCTAAATGTAATTCATTCCAAACACTCTGCTGTAACACCTGAGGTTGTGATTACATTCGATGCTGAGAAAGCATTTGACCGAGTGGAGTCGGAATATCTTTTCGCAGTGCTTCAAAAAATTTGGGTTTAGGAACAATTTTATCTCTTGGATGTGCCTTTTATATGCTTCTCCCCAGGCAAGCATACACACCAATAACATAAGATCCAGCTACTTTAATCTGGGACGGGGAACACGGCAGGGGTGTCCACTTTTCCCATTGCTGTTTGCAGTGGCCATTGAACCATTGTCGATCGCTTTGAGGTAGTCATCTCGGTTCCGTGGTTCGAGCAGGCATTGAAATTAAATTGTAACTCAGAAGAGTGAGTGCTTCCCTGTTAATGCATTGGCTTTGGGACTTTTACAGACAGACATTCCAGTTAAAATAAGTAAAACAGGATTTAGGTACCTTGGCATTAATATTACTAGATCCCTGCCCTCTCTGTTATCTGCAAATTTTTCTCCTTTGTCGGAGCAAACTAAGTCCGACTTTCAGAGATGGAGCAATCTATTTTTATCATTGACTGGTCAAATTAATGCAGTAAAAATTAATATCCTACCTAAATTTCCCTTTGTTTTTCAGTGCATTCCTTTATTTCTTCCTAAGCTTTTCTTTAAATCTATTGACCAGATTGTTACCCACTTTCTGTTGGGGGGTAAAGTACCCAGAATTCGGAAATCATTACTTCATAGATGTCGGCTTAGTGGTGGGCTAGCGCTTCCCAATTTTATGTTCTACTATTGGTAAGCAAATGTTCATAAATTAACATTTTGGCTCAGTTCATCCACTGCACTATGGTGCAGATTGGAGGCAAGTTCATGTATATCTACCTCTTTATTGGCATTGCTTACTTCACCCCTATCTTGTAAAGTTACTTCCTTAACGCATAACCCAGTAGTCATATCCACCCTTCGGATCTGGGTGCAATTCAGGCGACACTTCAAATTTATCTCTGCCTCATTATTAATGCCGCTACAGGAGAATCACATGTTTCCACCATCTATTACTGATCCTGTTTTTAAGAAATGGCATGGAAAAGGCATCAGATGCTTTCAAGACCTATATAAAGAAGGTACCTTTTGCAGTTATGTACAGTTGTCTTCTGAACTGGGGCTGCCTGATTCCCACCTGTTCTGGTTTTTACAAGTTAGACATTGTGCTGCCACTGTTTCCTAACTACCCCTCTTCACCTCCTATACAAGAATGGGAAGAATGTTTGAAGTTTAACCCCCATCACAAGTCACAGATTTCAAGAATTTATGGTCGGCTATTATCTTTAGATGGGAGTGCTATTGATAAAATTAAGAGCCTGGAAGGGTGAGCTTGGAAAGAATTTTGAAGAGGAATGGTGGGCTGCTGCATTGGATAGAATACGTTCTAGTACAATACGTGCTCGTGTGAGCCTTATACAATTTAAAATACTACATAGAATCCATTTCCGGTTCAAGGCCCGGTTATCTGAACTATATTCTACTATAGAGGACAGATGTGACAGATGTCAAGCATCTCGGTGCAATTTGAGTCATATGTTCTTTACTTGTTCTAAACTGCAAACTTACTGGGTTAATTACTTTACAGTGATGTCCGAGGTGCTCAGGGTCAGTATCGATGTTTGCCCTGCTATCGCAATTTTTGGGGTTCCAAGGGTCTGGTCTCAGTTTAGTTCCAAACAATTGGATGTTTTGGCTTTTACGTCTTTAATAGCTAGGCATCGTATTCTAATCCACTGGAAATCTGATAAGCCTCCTCCTAGATACCATGTTTTTTCTCAAACTAGAAAAGATTAGATGTTCTGGGAAGAGTAGCTTCTTGAAGAAATGGCAATCTTTTATCTCATATTATAAGAATATCTCAAATCTCTGCCTTCTGTTTAGTTTAGTTTGTTTGTTTATTTATTTATTTATTTTTTACTTATTCCACCCGATTTAATTATTTAGTTCGTTTATTTCTTTTTGTTTTAATGATTGGGGTGTAATTGTTAATTCTTAATTGATTGTATGTGATGCTTTTTTGTTGTTGTTTTCAAGTCTGTATTGTTAAAAATGGATATTTGCTTAAAACTTATTTCAGTAATAATGATTGATTACACAATAAAAAAGTTTGAATCTACAAACGTGCTTCTAGAGGAATGGTCAAAAATTCCCATAAACACACTCCTAAACCTTGAGGAAAGCCTTCTCAGAAGAGTTGAAGCTGTTATAGCTGTAAAGGGCGGGCCAACTCCATATTACATTCATGTGCATGTAAAGGCAGACGTCCCAGTTTTAGACTGGCTCACAATCTCTGATCTAATTCTGTTCTATCAGGTTGAGATCAAGTTCCTCCACACCAGACTTGCTCATCCATGTCTTTATCCACGTCGGGAGCATGAAATTGTCCAAAATGTCTTGGTATGCTGAAGCATTAAGAGTTCCTTTCACTGGAACTAGGGGGCCCTGAGCCCAACCCCTGAAACATAACACCTGAATTCATTGATTTGGAGAGATGTCTCAAAGTAGATTAGCATACATTCTAAACCTGTATACTCGTGTGTGTGTGTGTGTGTGTGTGTGTGTGTGTGTGTGTGTGTGTGTGTGTGTGTGTGTGTGTGTGTGCGCGCGTGCGTGTGTCCTCAGGGCGAGTTGGTGTACGTGAACTATGGCAGGACAGAGGATTTCTTCAAGCTGCAGCGGGAGATGGGCATCAACTGCACGGGCAAAATCGTCATCGCCCGATATGGCAAAATCTTCAGAGGAAACAAGGTGAGAGAATCAGGTTGTGTTCCAATCCGTGCTGCCTCTGACTTCCTTCATTCCCTTGTTCACTTCGCTCGGTTACTTTACTGTAGCGTAATTACTGTCTGTCATGACTAGACTGTTATTAAGGGCTAATGTGTGCTGTATATACAGTAGTCTGCATCTCTAAGTGTACTGACAAGTGTGTATTTGTGTGTGTTAGGTAAAAAATGCCATGTTAGCCGGTGCCAAAGGTATCATATTATACTCGGACCCGGCGGATTACTGCGCCGACGGTGTGGAGCCTTACCCCGAGGGATGGAACCTCCCGGGAGGCGGCGCACAACGGGGCAATGTCCTGAACCTGAATGGAGCCGGAGACCCCTTAACCCCCGGCTACCCTGCTAAAGGTGCACTAATTCATCTTTCATGCTCTTTAAGACTCTTATTTTTATTAATTTATATACAGTATTTGGAGTTTGTTCCTGATTTAATTTGTAAATATGAACGTTTTTTTCCTCTATAGAGTACACTTACAGGTTGAGTCTAGGAAAGGGGGTGGGGCTTCCCAAAATTCCAGTACATCCTATTGGCTACAGTGATGCTGTTCATCTGCTGAAGTGAGTCAAACTCGATCAGATTCAGCTAATCAGGGCTGTAGGAGTAAGTTATGATGTCGCTTCCTCACTTCTTTTAGGAATATGGGCGGAGCCTTTCCGCCCCCTGATTGGAAAGGAGCTCTGAATGTGTCGTATCGCATCGGACCCGGATTTGATGGTGACTTCACACAGAAGTAAGACCGAGGAATCGCTGGGTCCCATATACAACAATCATCTTCCTCTTCCTCTTCACAGCCACTAATGATAACACTCGTGTTTGTTTTCAGTAAAGTACGCATGAACGTGCACAGCTATAATCAGGTGACCCGCATCTATAATGTGATTGGCCGAATCAGAGGAGCTGAGGAGCCAGGTTTACGCACATACACACACACAACACACAGCTACAGTTATCATCATACAAACACACACACAGCTACAGTTATCATCATACACACACACACACACAGCTACAGTTATCATCATACACAAACACACACACAGCTACAGTTATCATCATACACACACACACACAGCTACAGTTATCATCATACACACACACACACAGCTACAGTTATCATACACAAGCACACACACACAGCTACAGTTATCATCATACACAAGCACACACACACACACACAGCTATAGTTATCATCATACACAAACAAACACACACAGCTACAGTTATCATCATACACAAACAAACACACACAGCTACAGTTATCATCATACAAACACACACACAGCTACAGTTATCATCATACAAACACACACACAGCTACAGTCATCATACACAAACACACACAGCTACAGTCATCATCACACAAACACACACAGAGCTACAGTCGTCATCATACACAAACACACACAGCTACAGTCGTCATCATACAAACGCACACACACAGCTACAGTCGTCATCATACAAACGCACACACACAGCTACAGTCGTCATCATACAAACGCACACACACAGCTACAGTCGTCATCATACAAACGCACACACACACAGCTACAGTCGTCATCATACAAACACACACACAGCTACAGTCGTCATCATACAAACACACACACAGCTACAGTCGTCATCATACAAGCGCGCACACACAGCTACAGTCGTCATCATACAAGCGCGCACACACAGCTACAGTCGTCATCATACAAGCGCGCACACACAGCTACAGTCGTCATCATACAAGCGCGCACACACAGCTACAGTCGTCATCATACAAGCGCGCACACACAGCTACAGTCGTCATCATACAAACACACACACACAGCTACAGTCGTCATCATACAAACACACACACACAGCTACAGTCGTCATCATACAAACACACACACACACAGCTACAGTCGTCATCATACAAACACACACACACACAGCTACAGTCGTCATCATACAAACACACAGCTACAGTCGTCATCATACAAACACACAGCTACAGTCGTCATCATACAAACACACAGCTACAGTCGTCATCATACAAACACACAGCTACAGTCGTCATCATACAAACACACAGCTACAGTCGTCATCATACAAACACACAGCTACAGTCGTCATCATACACACACACAGCTACAGTCGTCATCATACACACACACAGCTACAGTCGTCATCATACACACACACAGCTACAGTCGTCATCATACACACACACAGCTACAGTCGTCATCATACACACACACAGCTACAGTCGTCATCATACACACACACAGCTACAGTCGTCATCATACACACACACAGCTACAGTCGTCATCATACACACACACAGCTACAGTCGTCATCATACACACACACAGCTACAGTCGTCATCATACACACACACAGCTACAGTCGTCATCATACACACACACAGCTACAGTCGTCATCATACACACACATAATAATAATAATTTTTATTGCCACACATCACAAATTACACTAACATGCTGTCATATACTGATAACTGACTGATTTGTCTGTGTGTGTGTGTGTAGATCGGTATGTTATTTTAGGTGGTCATCGTGATGCCTGGGTGTTCGGGGGAATTGATCCTGTGAGTGGAGCTGCAGCAACACACGAGACTGTCAGAGCAGCTGGAAAACTCCTGCAGAAAGGTAACACATACACACACACTCTCTAACACACTATATTTCCACTATAGGCCCATGAACTTATATTGCATTTCCGCTCCAGATATTACAAGGTGTGTGTGTGTGTGTGTGTGTGTGTGTGTCAGGCTGGCGGCCCAGACGCACTTTGATCTTTGCTAGTTGGGATGCTGAAGAGTTCGGCCTGCTGGGATCCACAGAGTGGGCAGAGGTGAGAGAGAGAGAGAGCAAGAGAGACAAATGATGGTGGGTGCTGATTAGTGTATGAGTGTGTAACTCTGTGTGTGTGTCTAGGAAAATGCTAAAATGCTCCAGCAGAGAGCTGTAGCATATATCAACGCAGACTCCGCTATTGAGGGTGAGACCCACACACACACACACACACACACACACACACAGAAACTGCAGAAATGTTTAGAACTGACTGTGTGTGTGTGTGTCTAGGCATGTACACACTGAGAATAGACTGCACTCCATCTCTCCATACACTGGTGTATGACATCACAAAACAGGTAGGTATTTCATTTTCTTCCAGCAATTATAAGGCCAGAAACCATAGCTAGTAAAGTTATGCAAAAGTTTTAGCACCTCTTCTCTGTGGCTCAGTGTCTGTGGCCTAAATCAAACCTGGTTTTAAGCTTTCCCCAAGTGGGGATCAGTTTGTTCTGGGACACGGGTTTAGTAGGCTAATGCTAGGCAGCGTTGTTTGTGCAGGTGATGAGTCCAGAGGCAGGGGAAGAGGGAATGACTCTGTATGACAGCTGGCACAAACGAGACAACTGGACTGATAATCGGGACGCACCCCGGTGAGAGCTAAGCCCCGCCCCTTCTGCTCTTGTTCACATACAGATACACAAAACATCAGCATGGGGAGGGGTTAACACACAATAATGAGTAACTGAAGGCTTGTGTCTGTGTGTGTGTGTGTGTGTGTGTGTGTGTGTGTGTGTGTGTGTGTGTGCGCAGGATCAGTAAGCTCGGCTCAGGCAGCGATTTTGAAGCGTACTTTATCAGACTGGGAATTGCATCTGGGCGAGCAAGATACACCAAAAACAGAGTAAGAGAGAGTGTGTATGTGTGTTTCTTGCATACACATATTGTGTTTGTGTGTGTGTGTATGTACCGTGCATACACTTATTGTGTGTGTGTCTTGCATACACTTATGGTGTGTGTGTGTGTGTGTGTGTGTGTGTGTGTATGTGTCTTGCATATACTTATATTGTGTGTGTGTGTGTGTGTGTCTTGCATATACTTATATTGTGTGTGTGTGTATGTGTCTTGCATATACTTATAGTGTGTGTGTGTCTAGCATCCACTTATTGTGTTTGTGTCTTGCATATACTTATATTGTGTGTGTGTGTGTGTGTGTGTCTAGCATCCACTTATTGTGTGTGTGTGTGTGTGTGTATGTGTCTTGCATATACTTATATTGTGTGTGTGTGTGTCTAGCATCCACTTATTGTGTGTGTGTGTGTATGTGTCTTGCATATACTTATATTGTGTGTGTGTGTGTGTGTGTGTCTAGCATCCACTTATTGTGTGTGTGTGTGTGTATGTGTCTTGCATATACTTATATTGTGTGTGTGTGTGTGTGTGTGTCTAGCATCCACTTATTGTGTGTGTGTGTGTGTATGTGTCTTGCATATACTTATATTGTGTGTGTGTGTGTGTGTGTGTCTAGCATCCACTTATTGTGTTTGTGTGTGTGTGTGGTACCACAGAAGACAGAGCGGTACAGCAGTTATCCTGTCTACCACAGCGTGTATGAGACATTCGAGCTGGTTGAACGTTTCTATGACCCCACCTTCCGGCGTATGGAGGCGGTGACACGTGTACGAGGGGGTTTGGCTTTCCGCTTAGCTGACGCCCCTTTACTACCTCTGGACTGTAAGGAGTATGCGCTCGCTCTCTCTCAGTATGCACACGCCATCCTCCAGCTCGCACAGAAACACCCACAGGAGATGGAGCGCTACGCTGTGACGTTCGGTGAGACGCACACACACACACACACACAGACTAAAAGCGTTGAAGATCATTCCTGCTCTTCACTCTTATTCCCAGTTTTAAGCTCACCTCCTCGTTTGTCCTTGCTTTCTAAAAGCATCCCTTCTCCTCTCGCTCGTCCAGGGTGAGTAAGTGAAGAGACGGGGATGTTGCATGGAAATAGTTGCTCCCTTTTTGTCTGCCTCTGAATGAGACACACCCACTTGGAATCTCTTCCAAACACATGAACTGTTTGATGCAGCTAAAAGCCAGGCTTAAGCAGAATCCCAAACTTTCTTTTTACGGGAATCCCAAAAAGCTGAATAGGAAACTCTGGTGTGTGTGTGTGTGTGTGTTTTTTGCAGATGCTCTGTTTTCAGCAGTGGACAATTTCACTTACGCAGCCCAGGAGTTTCATCAGCGCCTGAACACACTTGACACAACCAAGTAAAATAAACACACACACACACACACACACACACACACACACACACAAAGGTCAGTCACATTCCAACACATTCTCCATCTGTCTCTGTATCTCTCTTTTTCTCCATCTGTCTGTCACATGCTTTTTATATTTCTCTATTTTTCTCTCTCTCAGTTCTCTGTCAGTACGGATGGTCAATGATCAGCTGATGTATCTGGAGCGGGCTTTTATTGATCCTCTCGGCCTCCCTGGTCGACCCTTCTACAGGTAAACACGTCTCACTTTGTGATGTCATCAACACGAGCACAAGGCTTGAGGAATGAAGCCTTTACTTCACAGAAAAGGGGTCATGACAGACATCAGTGGAAAGGACGTGAACCCGGGCGGTGTTTCAGCTCGCTGTAGTGTACAGATAGAAGGGAGGGAACATAAAATGAGATGAAGACAGGTTTTGTTTTTTCTATGTTCGTTATGTGTATTTTATTTAATTCTGCCTCAGAAAGAGCTCCCTCTAGTGGATGAGGATGAAAGATAATCAGAGTAGCGGTCAGGTGTTTACACTCCACTGTTTTCTGTTGCATTTTTTTTTTTAACACAAAGAATGAAGGAGAAGGAAGGCAACATGGATCTGATCGAAACAGAGCCGCAACCTGATGTGGAAAAGTGAAGGTGTGAAAGTTTGTATCGTCGTGTTTTCTCTCCTGTTCTCTGCAGGCACGTGGTGTTCGCTCCCAGCAGCCACAACAAGTATGCGGGGGAGTCATTCCCGGGGATTTATGACGCTCTGTTTGACATCGGGAATGCCGGCGAGCCTGAGCCAGCCTGGAGTGAGGTGAAGAGACAGATCAGCGTCGCAGCTTTCACAGTCAATGCCGCCGCCGATACACTCCGCCCCGTCGCCTGAGCTAAACATGATCTTAGCTTACACTAGATTTTCTCCCAGGAATATGACCGGAGATGCTGTCTGCCCTCTTCTACCCTCACACATACACACAGGATAGAGATAACACCAGGACACATAATCACAACCACACCCACTCCAGTTCTGTTCTTTGGAGGAAAAAAGACATAACAGGATATAATTCACACAGTAATAAAAGACCTTTGGGGTATTTTAAAGAGAATAGTAGAGCAATACAAACCAAATCCTCTCAACAATTATTCATCCAGAAATCTGAGAGACACCAGGATCCTTCATACCTAGGAGTCATCAGAAATAAAGGAGGACTTTATTACCTAAAAAAAATATATATGATTAATAAGATTTGAATCCCAGTAATGAACAGTGTACTAACTTTGTAGTAGAGTTTCTGATATCGTTTCTATCCACAGGAACGCCACTGAATCGAGATGTTGCTTGAATATACACTTCACTATGCATAACATTATGGCCACCTAATATTGTGTGGGTCCCCCTTTTGCTGCCAAAACACAACAAACTGTGATGCTCTGTGTATTCTGACACCTTTCTATCAGAACCAGCATTAACTTCTTCAGCATAACATTATGACCACCTGCCTAATATTGTATTGGTCCCCCTTTTGCTGCCTTAACAGTCCTGACCCGTCATGCACTGTGTATTCTGACACCTTTCTATCAGAACCAGCATTAACTACTTTGAGCAACAGTAGCTCGTCTGTTGGATCAGATCACACGGGCCAGCCTTCACTCCACACGTGCATCAATGAGCCTTGGCCCCCCATGACCCTGTCACTGGTTCACCACTGTTCCTTCCTTGCACCACTTGTGATAGATAGTGACCACTGCAGACCGGGAACACCCCACAAGAGCTGCAGTTTTGGAGGTGTACTGATCCAGTCGTCTGGCCATCACAATTTGGCCCTTGTCAAACTCACTCAAATCCTTACGCTTGTCCATTTTTCCTGCTTCTAACCCATCAACTTTGAGGACAAAATGTTCACTTGCTGCCTAATATATCCCACCCACTAACAGGTGCCATGATGAGGAGATCATCAGTCTTATTCACTTCACCCATCAGTGGTTATAATGTTATGTCTGATCGGTGTATGTATATAAACACCAACATAGTGAAGCTTTCTTTAAGATCAGCATCATTTATTTAACATTTATGGAATGAGTCTTTAGGACAGAAGTGTGTAAAATGATCTAAGGTGTCTCACAGATGTACTCCAACAGGAATTATACAATAAAATGATATTGATAGATAGATTACTGAGAAAAGAAAGAAATACAAAGGAATTGAGAAAATTGTTGTGGTACATGAGGGAGGAAACATTTCACATAAACAGCTATAGGAAAAGACTACACAAGTTTATGAAACTCGTTATCATGCTGCTTCTTTGTGACGGTTCATTCAGGGGGATTGTGTCCTATTTGGCATTTCTGGAATTCAGGAATGCTTCATGCGCACTGAAACCTCTTACATACTGAGACGTGGCTGATTCTTATATGTGACTAAATTAAAATCACTGTTTACATCAAAAGCTGTGTCCCTGATGGCGTACTACACATTGAAATGAATCCCTATGTACTCTGTCTGCTATCATCTCAAATTCCCTCGCTCTGTCCATCATTTGTGTCCACTACCATCAAGGGTGCATCATTGAGTGCAGTGTCTGCTGGGATTTCCTGACAATACTTTGTCTACACTTTATTTTTGACAAAGATTTGAAATAGAAAAGCTCCTAAAATAGTAAACAGATGTGCACCAGTGTTGTTCATACCTTAAAGCTTTCGTCTAAAGAGACTTCGATCAAGATGGTTAAGGAATCAGCTTCAAAATGGCATCCTAAAGAAGTTCAGTGAGGCAGAGTGCACGAGGGAGAGTCGGTGAGGGCATGTGGAAATGCAACAGGGTCCAGAAACAGAGCTTTTTAGACGTCGTTACAATTCACAACTCGTTATATTACCCATCATGCTTCTGTGAATATGGATATTCAAAAGCCATCTTGTCTAATTACAATACAAACATTCATTCGGGACAGTTTTCACTTTTATCTGAGATTAAACCAGACACGACTAAGAAATGAGACCCAGCCGAAGCCAAGTGTCATACGATTAAAGGCACAAAGTGGGGAGAGTGGGTGTGTGTGTATGCACATGCGCACATTACTGAGAGACTTGGATACCACAGACACTTTGTAACAAGAAAGACAAAGGACATGTTGTGGAGGAATGAAATGGAAGCAGGCAATGTGTGTGTGTGTGTGTGTGTGTGTGTTGAGGTCTTAAGGTTTGGTGCAATCTGTGCTATATGCCCTAAACAGTGTACATTTATTTGGCTGAGGTTTGTGTGTGTGTGTGTGTGTGTGTGTGCTACAGTACAGAAATACAATGTGTGTTGTTCTGAGTTAACTCCCTAACAGTCGGTACACTCTCAATCTCTTTCCTCTACACGTTCTCCTTTATCTTTCTTCCCATCGGTTGCCGTAGGTGCGGGCGGCAGCAGGTCGAGCCGTGCCCACGACATCGGCTCCGCCTTCTTCATGATGATCTCAATTTTGGCAGCCATCATGTTCATGACACTCTTGCTGACATCAATGACCTGCCAGAAAACAACATCAACTTCACTGAAACAGTCGATCATTTGGTGCACAATGATGGCTTCATGTGATGTTATGTTGTTTAGATTTCTCCAACTGGTCATCCTTTCCCTTTTCTGCGCTCTGATTGGTTAACAGTTAGCATTCTCTGTGTTGTGATTGGTTGTCGTTTAGTTTCCTCTGTGTTCTATGTGATCATGGTTTCATTTTCATTGGTGCTGGAATAGGTGTAAGGCAGTTAATGTACATAAGCTGAGATTTGGCACACTCACCCCCCAGAGACTGATATTCTCTTCAAACTTCTTCTCACCCTCAAAGATCACTCTGATACACACCTGCCATGGAGAACACACACACACACACACACAGTTTAATGGTTTAATAGCAACAAGAAAGGGTAAACCAGAGACATTGTATAAAACTGTACACATAGAAAGACTGTAGGTGTTAACATCTGTACACACAAACTCACCATGGTGCTGTTGGCCTGTACTGAACACAGCTCAGGGATGGAATGTCTGGCATAGATGGAGACGGTCACATGACTAGCAGTCTGATGCCAGTCAAACCGACACGGTACCAGCTTCCTTCCCTACACACACACACAGACACAGACAAACAGTCAAAATAATGCATTTTTTGATGACTATCAGTGACTTGTCACGTGCGTGTGTGCGTGTGTGTGTGTTTCCATTACGTCAGCTTTCTTCCATGCATGAGCTCCTGTACTGCATCCCTCCTGTGAAAGAAATATGTTGAAATCTGAAGTTTTCCTCTGACAGCAGCTCCAGTATTTCATCCTGCAAACAAACATACACGTGTACACAACATCACTTAATAGAGGTTCCATAAAAAGTGTGTGTATGTGTGTGTTTCTATCTCACCCCTCATGGAAGATGGGAACTCCTGGGTGAAACAAACACATGTCCTCATCACTTGCTGGTCCAGAGAATGTCTGCAACACACACACACAATATTTCAAAATCCTTAATAATTGTTAGGCCATAAATGTAAGATGATGGTGTGTGTGTGTGATACCTTAGTGCAACCTCCATTTTTACATGCTGTTCCGAATTTCACCTCATTCCCCTCATTCTCTGCAAAACACACACAAACACACACACCATGACCTGACTGTGGTGGTTGTGCCTCTCAGTATTACTGAAGTGTTCTAATTTTTTGAGCTTTTACCGTTCTCTGAAATCTGTTTGGTTTCTGCTAGTCTGAGGTTTTCGAGTGCTTGTTTCAGGGACGGAGACACTTTCTGCTGCAGGTCCACCAGTGGTTCATCAGCACTGAAACACACACACACACAGGATTAGTGATGTCTATTTTATACAATGTAATATACTCTTCCTCTGCACTGTGTGCATGTTGCTCTGTGTGTGTGTGTGTAATTCTAGCTCTGTACCTGGGTCTCTGAATGAACTCCACAGAAACATGCACACACACACACACACACACAGGATTAGTGGTGTCTATTTTATACAATGTAACATTATACTCTTCCTCTGCACTGTGTGCATGTTGCTGTGTGTGTGTGTGTTTTGTTAGTTCTAGATCTGTACCTGGGTCTCTGAATGAACTCCACAGGTTTAGGAGCCTGAATGACGTATTTGTCAAACCGTGGTTTCAGATCCTCCAGCTCTTTCTTCCCTCCTGAACTCTTCACCTCAGGCTTTACCGGCCCGGGCGGTTTCTCCTTGTTATGGTGACCTTTAGTGCAGCCCTGTAACACCAATACAAACAACAACCAAGTTCTAGAGCAGGACCCTATGACAAATCGGTTCTATCGACACAATCACTTTTGCTCTAGATCACAATTCTCAAACCAAACAACACACTCTGAAGTTCAGAAAAGAACCATTATCCCTTACAGCAATGCTCAGGAAATCGGAGAAGTCCGTAGTGCGTGTCTTGCAACATGACCAGCCCTAACACACACACACAGACACACACATGTTAAGGCAACCATTTTTGTAGCTAAACATTCAAAGACATTAAGGGTGTTGGGTGACTTACTTTCAGGGCATCATGGAAAACAGGAACCCCAGGATGGTAAGTGCACGCATCTGGAATGAGACACGACCAGTAAAGACAATGCTTCTTCTCAAGGCAGCTAAAGATAGATTTCTGGATTGGTATGTAGCTTGGTAGTAAGCTACTATCAGTTTTATTAAGTAAGGAATAAAACTCTAGAGTGGTATAGCACAACAATTAACACTAGTTGAGTTATGGTTCCCATCCAGGAAGCTTTTTATCCATTTCATGTTGTGGAACGTCCTCAAAACTTTGTTTTTTATGCTTTCTCAAAGTTAGGACAAGCTGCATAGCTTGTCATGATCCCAAGAAAACAAGAAGCGTAACATTTTCTCTTAAAGATGTGTGAAAACGTACAGTTTTACCTCTGACTGTTAACAAACCAGCACCGAAACTGGAGACTCCTTCCATAAAATGTTACCCAGACAACTTTCAGCATCACATTGCCCGAGGTTTGTTTTTTTATAATTGATGGTTTCTCTAACAAGACAAACAAGCTGCATTTCTATTGTTTGTTTTTCTCAAGTGATTACTAACTAGTCGTTAACAGATTAGAAATTGTAATTATTAGCAAATAGCTAAGACTCGCTGCATCATGCAGTTGTTGGGAAATGATCGATTTCAGGGACGTAACTCTAATTCTTTTGTTTCATCAATTCAATTCAATTTATGTGCATAGTGCCTTTTACAATGGACATTGTCTCAAAGCAGCTTTACAAAAGTAGAGAAACAGAGGAAGGGGAAAAAAATAATTATTAAATTAAACTATTAAACTATTTTATCCCTATATCATCCCTAATGAGCAAGCCTGTGGTGACAGTGGCAAGGAAAAGCTCCCTGTGATGATATGAGGAAGAAACCATGAGAGGAACCAGGCTCAGAAGGGAACCTCATCCTCATTTGGACAGTAAATAATGTAACTGTAACTAATTAATGTCCAGCAATCAAGGGCCCATGAGGAACTATTAGGTCAATGTAGTTTCTAACATTATAGACACTAATTCCTTGCTGTCACAAGCTGACAGATCTAATGGCAGATCTGTGATGGTGTTATAGTCCCCAAGTGGCTCTATCCACGGCTGTCCACACAGATCCATCCACAGCGTCAGTGAGCACCACCAAGGGACGAGACTCTGACCAGGGGTAGAGCCAGTGGTCACACTGGAAACTCAGAACACTGGGAGCTCACACCGACCCAATTGACAATTTTTCAATAAAAGCACATCCCCAATAATTTTATTCATTTTTTTTTCACTCAGTATTTAGTGGAGAAATTATGACGACACAATATGCAGAGGATATGCAGAGGCAGTTCATATTTCTTAACAAATAGATGTAACATCAATATCAGACCTTTTTAAAGTATCATCACAGACACTTTATTACACACAGATGTTTATTGCTCACATAACGCGAGCCTAATGCTTGTGTCCATCAGTCACTATAACCTTCCCAGATTTTTAGCTTTAGCTGACCGCCAGACCGGACAGTCAAAAAAAATGAAATCTATTTTTAAAAACTTATCTTACCTTCCGGATTATTGTCCTGGTCAAAACGCTGCCCACAGCCTTTGTTATAACAGAGCAAAGACATGACAAATCCACTAAAACAACAATCCCGAGCTAAACAGAAAGTACGTATAATTGTTCTGAATGAGGTCCAGATAAGCACGCGGAGCGACACTGCGCTACTACTGTGAACCGGCTCGGGCACTCATTGACAGGTTTCCGGTAAAACTCGGAATATTCCGGAATCTTCGCGAACTTTCGCCGATGCGGCTTCGGGTACTCTCGGTTAACATCGGACGGCGAGTATTCAAAACGCTCGGGTGTATTCGGCCATCTTGGTACAGCGTTTAAACTGTCACTCGGGAATAATCGGCTAAAATCGGCAAATCTTAAAACAAACAGCCTGTAATCCGGAAATGATGTCACTTGCAGGTTAAAGACAGTATTTTACTGCAAAGCTTGCACTCATATTTGCCATGTAAGAACAGTTATAGTATAAATTAGCCTAATTTAGATTTCAAACATCTTGCCATCTTACCAAGCTTGATTACTCATAAATAATGCATGGTTCTGTCCACTGTTGTCTCCTGGTCACAGGCTGTCCACACAGATCCATCCACAGCATCAGCGAGCACCACCAAGCAACGAGACTCCAACCAGGAGTGGAGCCAGTGGTCACACTGGAATCTCAGAACACTGGGAGCTCACACTGACCCATTTTTTCACCATCTAATTAATGAAGAATTGTATTCATAGCCCAACTGAGGAGCTAATTATTATTAATCAAATTACTAATGACTAATAATTGAGTTTCTGTTGGCAAATGCTAGGCTTTAAGGTCACTAAATACAAGAAGAAAAACAAATAATTAAAAACTTCATGAAAGTATTAGAGTAAAGGAATATACAGTATAGGACGTGATGGATTAAGATAAGATATGACAAGATTGGAAAGGAATCTGTTTCAGTGTTGTTGGTACTGGAATATATTATCATGAATCCAGATATAAATATACAGAGGTGGACGAAGTACACAACTTCCTTACTTGAGTGAAAGTACAAATACTACTGGTCAAACATTACTCCATTACAAGTAAAAGTTGTAAAGACAGATTTTTACTTAAGTAAAAGTACAGAAGTACTTGTTTTTAAAAGTACTTAAGTATCAAAAGTAAATGTCAACGCATTGCTTTATTATTGTTGCATTGTTCTATGCAATACTTACAGTACCTTTTGTAGCAACCTAGTGAATATACTGACCAGTTTGTAGTATCTGTGGAATTAAGAGCTTTTAGAATGTTACAAAACCTATAGAAATTAAACAACTGAATTGACAAAAAAGACAGGTATAATCATTTTCATTTTTAATTTAACACTCTTACCACCCCAACAAAAAAGTACAGGTACATCTCAAAAAATTAGAATATCATGAAAAAGGTCATGATATTTTTGTCACTCAGTTCAGAAAGTGAAACCCATATATTATATAGATTCATCACATAGTGAAATATTTCAAGCCTTTATTTCTTGAAATTGTGATGATTATGGCTTACAGATAAGGAAAACCCAAAATTCTGTGTCTCAGAAAATTAGAATATTACATAAGATCAATAAAAAAAGGATCTTTCAAACAGAAATGTCAGACTTCTGAAAAGTATGTTCATTTCTATGCACTCAATACTTGGTTGGGCCTTTTGCATGAATTACTGCATCAATGCAGCGTGGCATGGAGGCAATCAGCCTGTAGCACTGCTCAGGTGTAATGGAAGCCCAGGTTGCTTTGATAGCGGACTTCAGGTCATCTGCATTGTTGGGTCTGGTGTCTCTCATCTTCCTCTTGACAGTACCCCATAGATTCTCTGTGGGGTTCAGGTCAAGCAAGTTTGCTGGCCAATCAAGCACAGTAACACCATGGTCATTGAACCAGCTTATGGTACCTTTAGCAGTGTGGGCAGGTGCCAAGTCCTGCTGGAAAATGAAATCAGCATCTCTATAAAGCTTGTCAGCAGAAGGAAGCATGAAGTGCTCTAAGATTTCCTGGTAGATGGCTGTGTTGACTGTGGACCAACACCAGTAGATGACATGGCAGCCCAAATCATCACTGACTGTGGACACTTCACACTGAACTTCAAGCAACATGGATTCTGTGCCTCTCCACTCTTACTCTAGACTCTGGGACATTGACTTCCAAATGAAATGCAAAACTTACTTTCATCTGAAAAGAGGACTTTGGACCACTGAGCAACAGTCCAGTTCTTTTTCTCCACAGCCCAGGTAAGACACTTCTGATGTTGTCTCTGGTTCAGGAGTGGCTTGACACGAGGAATGCGACATTTGTAGGCCATGTCTAGGATTCGTCTGAAGCTCCCCCAAATTCTTGAATGGATTTTGCCTGACAATCCTCTCAAGGCTGCGGTTATCCCTTTTGCTGGTGCACCTTTTCCTACCACACTTTTTCCTTCCACTCAACTTTCTATGAATAAGCTTGGATACAGCACTCTGTGAACAACCAGCTTCTTTAGCAATGACCTTTTGTGGCTTACCCTCCTTGTGGAGGGTGTCAATGACTGTCTTCTGGACAACTGTCAAGTCAGCAGTCTTCCCCATGATTGTGTAGCCTACTGACCCAGACTGAGAGACCATTTAAAAGCTCAGGAAACCTTTGCAGGTGTTTTGAGGTAATTAGCTGATTAGGGTTTGACACCATGACTTTCCAATATTGAACTTTTTCACAATATTCTAATTGTCTGAGACACAGAATGTTGGGGTTTTCCTTATCTGTAAGCCATAATCATCACAATTTCAAGAAATAAAGGCTTGAAATATTTCACTCTATGTGCAAATGGGTTTCACTTTCTGAACTGAGCGACAAAAAATATTGACCTTTTTCATTATATTCTAAATTTTGAGATGTACCTGTACACATCTATGTGTATCCACTCATGCACATTTCAATCAAATGGTCTGTAAATCAAGACTGGTCAGAAAAAAAAAATCTAACCTGCTTTAAAACCCAGCTACACAACTGTAGCTGTACAATCACCCAACAGCAACACTGCTTTAACAAAGAGTTATATATATTTCCACAATTCATTTACATCGTTTTAATATGCATTTACACCATTGTCCAGGCTCCTCCCTCCTGTGTGCAATGCGTTGTGGGTAATATTACCCCTTAGAGTGTGCATTGTTCTGCACTTTGAATTTCTACCGGAAGTAGTAGACCATCCAGGAATTTTTGGAATACTCTTTTCAGTATACTACGATTTGGGGCATATTAATTCTATTTCTGAATACTATTTAGGACACATAGTATGAGAATTTGGACACAGCATACGTTTTTGTGTGTTAACTAACATCATTACCAATGCGTTGGTGGTGTATAATATACAAAGCATATCTTCGTCCATTTTGTCAGCAATTGATCAATTGAGTTCAAAAAATTATGGAAAACCACTGAACTTTACAACATGTGACGCTACAAGAGTGAAAAAAAAATCATCCTATGATTAATGTAACTACTTTCTACTCAATGACCTTAACAGAAATGTAGTGGAGTAAAAGTAGAGTCTTTGTCTTTCAAACGTAGTGAAGTTAAAGTAAAAAGTATCCAGAAAAAATAATACTCAAGTAAAGTACAGATACTCAAAAAGTGTACTTAAGTAGAGTACTCAAGTAAATGTACTTCTTTACTGTCCACCTCTGTAAATATATAATAAATGTATATTACATCAATTTCATTTTCTTTTTCAAATTCATTGCCATTTCAGATTCAAAAATCTGAAAAATGCAAAATGACATTTATTATGGCATGCAGACAAGATCAGATAAGCCTTTTCCCCAGCAAACAAACAAACAAACAAAAAAACATGCAATAAGACTCCATTCCACACAAGCACCACATTATTAGAACATATAAATACACATTTGTCATTTTCTCTCTGTTTAGTGTCCTTAGTATCTGCTTTATGGCTATTTTATATGGTCAAGGAGCCAAAAAGTTGCAAATACGATATATATATTTCATGAGTCATTCCCAGTGTAACGATCTAGTGAGGAAATGCCCAGAGTCAGTCGAAGAAAGGAGGAGTGTTACTTCTAACCTGCCATTCTGTTCTGAAGCAGTATAAGTTTTGTAGCCAGGAGTCAATACACTACACAAGAAAATTCAAATGATTTTTGGTTTTCCCAAATACCAAGGATTCCATGTAGATCCTACAGACATTACGCAGAATGAGAGGCAACTGGAAAAAATGAGAGCTGACTTCACGTGTCAGCTTAAGAGAATCTCTGACAAAACATTGTTATCGTTGTTGCCACATTTTGTGCTGCTGCATGAATTCCTGCTCTTTCAATCAACTCCATAATTTAAAAATCTATCTAAGAAGGAATAACAGGCTACATGTCTCATACTATGCATATAAAGTTTTCATATGGTCTCATCCATCTCCGCTGAAAGTCGAAGCTTTTTGCCGTTTGTGTTGGCAAAGATCAAGCGGAAAACATGATGCGGTTAAAGCCTAGTAAGAGCCTTTAGCAGCTTCCACAATTGCATTACAGAACCCACTATGAAATTTCATGTAAACACACCAGGCAGTTCTATAAACACACCCCACTCTATGATCTATGATCACACTAAAACATGTACTGTTAAAATGTACATGTAATGTAAAATGTCTATCAAACATTACATCAGAGCTAAGGACTCATCTACCATCACTCCCTCAGATGAGGTAATAAGAGGCAGAGGGGATTTTCTCATTTTGTCCTCATCTCATCGCACATTCCTTCTCTCTTCCAGCTCAGAGAGACACAGTTCCAAATTTCTACACCGCTCGGGAATGGCGTTTTCCTTTATCTTCTTCCTCACATGTCTGAGCACGTCCTCCACACCCCGTGGCTTGGGGTGATGCTGAGGCAGCAGGCGGCCACGCAGCTGTATCTCTGTCGCTTCAGCCACCAGTCCCAACAGGAAGCGCAGGAAGAGGTCCATGTATGCATCCCGGCTGGCGAGAACTGTGTCGATGATGGGTTTGTAAAGCTCATTGACAGGTCGCTCCGTTCGCGTTCTGCCTCTGGACTCAAAAACGTTTTCGCCTGTCATCCGAAACCTCACGTAGACGTACACGGCAGCCATGAACTTCTGAATGCTGTGGTGGACAAACATAAAGCTCCGTCTATTTTCTCTGCTGGATTCGGCAGTTTCGAACGAGATCCCGCCTCGATGAGTGACGTCCTGGATGTCCAGTGCCAAACGGGCCACGCTGTCTTCATAAAAGATGTTCTTTTTTTCATTCAACATCCGCAGTGCCAGCTCGCCCATTTTCATCAGAAAGTTTTTATCTGCGTCTGTCCAGCGTGACGCCTCGATCCCTGTACCAACATAGCGCTCGATTTTCCGGTTCGTCAGCACAATGACATACTGCGCATAGAAAGTGGTGAGCGTTGGCATTTCCTGGACAGACCCTTGATTCGGTAAATACTGCTCATACACGACCGAGACGATCCAGGAGAAGAGAGGAAAATAGCAGGCATCGTACAGACCTGGACAACCTCTGACCTGATCTAGAACGCTTCTGCCAAGCGTTGGATTTCGAGTCCGTTTTGTGAAATACTCATCCTTCTGGGCGTCCCCAAATCCTTTCAGCTCTGTAAACCTGCTAATGCAATTTTTCGGGATTCTCTGACATGTAGGCTGATGGGCTGTGATCCAAATGCTCGCGTGAGGCAACAAGTCTCCTTTGATTAAACTAGTGAGAAGGGCGTCCACAGGAGCCCGAGTCGTGATCTCGGTGATGCTTGGATTGTTCTCAAAGTTGAGAGGATGCCTACAAAGCTCGAGTGCATCGAAGACAAACAGCACAGGGCAGTCTTGGCAGGCCAGGAATTCCGCTTGCTTCGTTTCAGGATAAAACGCGGCAAGAAACTCCAGGAAAGTCTGATCCGAGTTTCTGACCAGGTGAAGGTCACGACCCGGAAGAGCGAACACAAACTGGAAGTCCTGACATGTCTGCTCCTCCGTCCAGTCCATGAGGAACATCTGTATTGCCACTGAAAGCCCGACGGCCGGAACCCCTGTTGTCAAGACAACGCGGACGCGACCTTCGTCCTCGAGCGGAGAGAAGAGGTCGCTGGTGCGTACTGACCTTCCCTCGTTTCTCGGAATTTCGAGTACAATGGGCGACTCGACGTAGACTTGCCTGATGTAGCGCTGTTGACCAGGACGACAAATTCCTTCGTAGAGACTGTAATAACGACGCTTGTGACTGGCTCTCAGTCCGAACTGCACCCAAGCTGGAAACAGAGAAAGAAAGCGAGAAAGAGAGAGAGTGAGAGTGAGAGAGAGAGACAGAGACAGAGATGTTGATTATCACATACGTTTCAGCAGCTAGAACAGTCATTACTCTGCTTCGCCTGATCCCTACCTCTCCTGCACACGCTCTCCAGAGCAGCAGCATGGGCGCGCTTGTTGATGTCGTACAGCGTGCGTATGGTGATGTACAGCGACTCTGCTTTGTCCCATTTCTCCATCATTCGGTCCACTACGCCGAGGACGTCAATCTCACCCTCCTGCTCCAGCTGCTGGAACTTGAGCTGACCATCACACTGTGAGCACAGAGTGTGCACGAAACACTGCAGCTCCAAATTGTTCAGATTCCTCAGAGTGTTCACCATGGCCTGCACACACACACACACACAGGTCAGGAATTAATCTTGTGTTTGCTCTGAATTATCTTCTTTATATCCAGGTGAAAGATTAAGAATTAAATTTGGCTGCACACACGCACACACCGTGAAAATATAGGGTAGGGCAAGTTCATCTGTCGAACATGCTGCAGGAGTAGGTTCAGGATCGTTTAGCTCCATTTGAATATTCATCCTCTCACTGTCTTGGGGTTCAATGGGGGGCACAGAACTCTCATTATCTTCCATCTCAAAATTCACTTCTCCTGGGTTCGGCTGCCTCCTGAAACACACAGACACACACTTTGTTGCACAATTTTGCAGAGTCTGTGAACTAACAAAGGAGAGATATAAGGAATTTTGGATGGAAAAACGTAGGTACATAAGAACATAGTGAGAAAGCTAACGACGAGGAATTTGGATAGTAAGACGGGAGGGACGGAGAAAAGAAAGCAGTAAGTATGTAAGAATGTATTTAAGAATCTGAAATAAGGAAGAAAGTGCGAAAGAATATCATTAAGAAAGGGGAAAAGGTATAAAAAAGGAAATAAGTAAATATGTAATAAGCAAGTACAGATGTAATGAAGGAAAGATGAGAGAAAGGACATTAGTAGCAGTCATTAGGGATGCAACAATACAGTTAACCCACGGTTCAATATGTACCGTGGTTTTTACCCACGGTTTTCGGTTTGGTTCGGTTCAGATGGCTTGGCAAATTAAAGTTTTTTTTTCCCCATTATTCTTTGCTTAGGTGACAGGAACAGTAAGTATGTTAAGAAGAAAAAAAAACTGGTTTTAGTTGCAATTTATTTTACTTAAATGCAAAAATCAACTTGTACACATTCATAGTGTACTGAAAATAGTGAGATGTAAAATTAGCGCTTGTATGACTTTATTACAGGGGACAGGTTTGGAGTATGTCGCTCTTTTTTCCCCCAATCAGCTATGTAATGAACAGTCATGGGGAGATAACTCTCTGTTACCTGCGAGGTCCAACTATCTGTTATCAGATTTTTTTGCGAGTCTTTTCGCGGTTTGAGCACTTTTATAAGTTGCCGAAAGCCCACATCACCGATCACAGAAAACGGCTGCAAATCTTTTTATAATTATTTTTTGTGTCTCTCAGAACCAATTGTGTATGAATGCTGGAAGGAATCAGATAAGGGACTGTTGTTTTTTGGATGCCTGTGTTACGTGCTCTGCCATCCTGCTTCCACACAGTGATATCTCTGGGTGATGGAGCTGCAGATGTGCGGTCATATTGGAAGTATTTCCATTTGAGTAGTTCGTAACTCGTGTGTAACTGCTTAAACACTGTCATTTTTTTTGTTTAGCATTTTTGTTTCATCGGCATCATAGTCCACAACAAATCCGAAATGTTCCCACACCACAGATCTGAAAGACAGCACTGCTTCCTCATATTTGTCTCGCTTCACCGCTCTCCAGGGTTAGAGTGAAATCTGACACCAGCATCGCAAGCATGGTTACCGCGGGGAGGCGTGTCTGTCTCAGCGCATAGACATACAGTACAGGCAAACACAAACAGGCAGTTCAGAGAGTAATAAAAAGCATGGTTACTACTATTTTAAGGAAAAACCGAAAAAACGCGGTTCGCATACGCGTATTGAACCGTGGAGGTCGTACCGAACGGTTCAATATTATATTCAGTATTGTGGCATCCCTAGTAGTCATGTATCACTAACCTAAAACCTGATGCTGTAGAGTAACTGCTTGCTATGAAACCATATCATGGTGTATGTGCAAAAAGATCCCAAAGGGGTGTATGTGTGTGTGTGTGTGTGTGTGTGTGTGTGTGTAGCTACCTTTGAGCAGTAATGTAGACCCCCTCATTATGGACACTGGTTCGTTGGTCTTGTGTGATTGAGGTGACACCGGTTTCTGGTGAGTCTGGACGATGAAGCTTGATCCTGTCACACACACACATACATACAGAGAGAGAGACAGAGAGAGAGAGAGAGAGAGAGAGAGACAGAGAGAGAGAGAGAGAGAGAGAGAGAGAGAGAGAGAGAGAGAGAGAGAGAGAGAGAAAGACACACACACAGAGAGAGGGAAAGATTCATATATTTCCCATATTTTTTTCCAAATATTTTTTAAAAACATAACTCAACTTGAAGCACTGATTATGTTCTACATGATGGAAATAACTTGTGAAAATAAAAGGTATGTGTGCGAGATTGCGTGTATATACCTGGTCGGTAAATTGACTTTAATAACAGGTTGAGAAGCAGCATCCTGAACCTCTTCAAAATCATCATCATCATCTTCTGGCTCATCACTACACATGGAGCCGTAGCTGCTGGGCGGACGCCCCATCATGGTCCTAAATAATACACACACACATTAAGACAAGTGATCAAGGAATTAAACACAAGGGTGAATTTTTCTTACAGGAAAGAAATTAACGATGACGTGCTACAATGTGGCCTAGTACAAAACCGAGTTACTGTCACATGACCAAATTCAACAGTGTCCATCCATCCATCCATTTTCTATACCCGCTTTATTCCTAATTAGAGTCACAGGGATCTGCTGGAGCCTATCCCAGCACACATTGGGCGAAAGGCAGGGGTACACCCTGGACAGGTCACCAGTCCATCACAGGGCCACACATATAGACAGACAACCACACACACTCACACCTATGGGCAATTTAGAAATTCCAATCAACCTAATGTACGTTTTTGGACTGTGGGAGGAAACCGGAGTACCCGGAGTAAACCCACACAGGCACGGGGAGAACATGCAAACTCCACACTGAAAGGCCCCTGCCTGTTCGAACCCGGGATTCGGACCAAGGACCTTCTTGTTAAGCACTAAGCCACCGTGCTGCTCTTTACTGGGGCCATGACCGCTAAAAATTATTATTATCTATTATTTAAAGCTTTAGCTTTTCTGTGACGTCATCCGGGGAGTTCTAGACACTTTTGCTACTTTCTCCTGAACAACACGGCGTTATTCTGCTGTTGTCACACTGATTACAAGCGTATAAACAACAACAACAACAACAACAACAACACACACACACACACACACACACACACACACACACACAAAGCTATTCGAGTGAGTTTAGGTTTCTAAACGTTACCTTTCCACCTCCGAGTCGTTGTCGCTCATGGTGTACCACTGTTTAATCCTCACAGTGTACAAACTCAGGTGAGAATACTGTTACACACATTTCAGGGCAGAAAACAGCAGTTTCTTCTCCACAGAGCAAAAAACAAATACCACACAACTTGGCAAACTGTCAAACAGGCTGCTAGCAAAACAACCTAAACGTCACATTTGAGTGAAAGCCGTATTTCTACGACCAGATTTAACACAGTATTCGTGTTTCGAACACAAATACATCATGTAATATGTATATATTTAAATGTAATTAAAAAAAAAACACAATTTAAACAGATCTGAATGATTAATCCGGTTCGGGTGCTAACTACCCGAAACTAGGTTAACGAGTTTTCTTCCGGGAGCGTTTCCCGTCGCAGTTTGATGGCGTCACGGGATCTCAAGTTCGCGTCGGGACAGAAGGTCGTGTCTCTGTGATATATATTTGGACGTTGTTCGTGTGATATTACAAAAAGATTACACAAGCGTCTATATTTTAAGTTTTACATTCATAAATGTCCCTTTCTTAAAATCACTTCCTAAAATATCACCTTTCCTCTGTAAAATACAAAACGCTTTTGGACTTTTTAAGTCTAATAGAAAAGCACAAATCTGCTCTACTCTTGTCTATTTTCTATTTTATTTTATTTTTTGTTATTTATTTGTCAGTTTACCCTGTCTATTGTTATTTATTTATTATTATTTTCGATTTTATTTTTTCATTTATTTATTTATTTGTTAGCTTACTCTGTCTCGTTATTATTTATTAAGTTATTATTCATTTATTTATTTTTTCTTTTTATTTTTTTTAGTTATTTGTCACTTTACTCTGTCTATTATTATTTTTCTTCCTTTTTTTAGTTATTTCTTTATTTTTTAGTTATTTGTCCATTTACTGTCTATCATTATTTATTTTGTTATTTTTCTATTTTATTTTTTAGTTACTTATTTGTCAGCATACTCTGTCTATTTTGTTATTTATTTTTTCTTTTTTTTAGTTTTTTGTTAGCTTACTCTGTCATTATTTATTTATTTTTTATTATTTCTTTTTTAGTTATTTGTCAGTTTACTCTATCATTATTTATTTACATATTTTTGTACAGTTTACACTGTACATCTTATTTAACTGTGAATAGTTAATATTGTAATTATTTTTTTTATACCTGAATCTTGTACTTTTATTCTTTCAATATGGAAAAAATAGAAAATTAAACTTTTAAATTAAATTAAACATTTAATTAAATTTAAATTAAAATGTTTCTTTTTTTACATAAAATTTCATCAGAAACACCTTCAACAGGACCATACAAATCAATAATATAAAGTGAATGTAGCTTCTTTGTGGTCTACAGAGCAAAAAGAAACAGAACATTGATCCACGCTGCGTCCAAAATGTCATTTTTTCCAATAAATATTAAATAAACATCTCTTTAAAGCACGGCACCATAACAATTACGGAAGTCAGGATTAGAAGGGGGGGAAAGGTTTCAGGTAGTCATTTTAAGTTTTAGAAATCAGTGCCTTTTCCTCTGCATGTCTTTCATGAACAGTTTTTATTCATTTTGACATTCACGTGACACCACAGATACTTAGTATAATTATAATTAATAATAAATGAAGTGTACAGGCTACAATTTGAGACAGATCTGTTTGCAAAACATCGTGTACGTGATCCTTATAGTAAAAAAAAAAAAAAAAAAAATCGTATAGCAGTGAAATGGAAAACGAACAGACGCAACACACAAACCGAGTCAAGTGGCTGAGAGTTTATTTTCTGCACATGAAAAACTTCAAAAGTGAAACTGAATCAAACAATAGAAAAAGCACGAGGACAAACATTTAAAAACAATAGATGAAAAAGGAAAAAGTACAATTTATACAAATACAGGTTAAGTGAGAAGTCAGTGGTGCGAGTTTCAACTCAGCTCCACTTTTTTCAGCCAAACGGACAAAACAGAAGCATTTAAAAATGCACAAAGGGAACGAAAGAAAGCAAAAAACCCAGAAAATCAATGAAAATACAACAATATTCTACACATTCTGAATATATACAGCTCTGTGGTAATAACTGTACTGGAATAATCAAAATAGTGTGAGCCTGTTCACCAAACATGGCATTATTCATTACCTAATAAAAAAATCATCTCATAATTTAAAGCTGCTATAAATGTAGAGATGTGCCCATAATCAGGTTTACGATGTACCACGAGACAACACGGAGAATATGCTGGAAGACACGATGGTCAAAGAGCTGCATATGTAAGCAGCGAGGTCAGTTCCTTCCTTTGGACACAGGATAAAAACAGCAGTGGATAAGGCATTAGACTGTAATGACAGAAAGAAAGGAAAGTAAAAAAAAAAAAAATAAATGTAGTGAAGACATCACTTTGGTCTCTGCAAAACACACTCAACACACAGAGTAAAAAATCCAGGTAATGAGATGAGAGCAGTAAGTGCCATGAAGTTCCTCTGATTCAATATAAAGAAAATTATACAAGAAGTATTTTAAAAAAAAATCCACAACCAAACATTCAGGATTTAAACAAACAAACAAAAAAATCCTGTCATTGCTTCTATTGCACAATGTTTAGAGGACGAGGAAGAGCACAGTCTCACATCTTCATCCTGAACTTCATCAACTGTGAGAGAGAGAGAGAGAGATATTAAGAAAGTGTTTTACAGGACTAAAATGAATCCAGCTCCCCGTGTGAATCTGGTACACACACCATTTGTTCTCTCTAGCAAGAGACTGTTTGCTTGTGGGCATGGCCTGGAAAGCTTTTTTTTTTATTTATCAGAATGTCTCTTGCTAGTGAGAGTGTTAAGTCAGACACCGTCATGTGGAGTTCTTGATTAAGACACCAAGTAGTTCCAGTGCTTTCCATTTCACCGTCCCCGTGACGACAACATACAAGAAACTAACAGCATGAACACAGCATTACCTGTTTAATCAGAGCAAACCGCCAAAGCCTGGGTTCTGTTCAGGACACAGACAGCTCAGATTTAGTGTGAAAAAAAAAATCACACTAATAGTGCTGTAAGAACACACACACACACTCACGCCTGCGCGCACCTGCACGCCTGCTCCTGCACGCACGCGCGCGCGCACACTCCTGCACGCACACTCCTGCACGCACACTCCTGCACGCACGCGCGCGCACACTCCTGCACGCACGCGCGCGCACACTCCTGCACGCACGCGCGCGCACACTCCTGCACGCGCACACTCCTGCACGCGCACACTCCTGCACGCGCACACTCCTGCACGCGCACACTCCTGCACGCGCACACTCCTGCACGCGCACACTCCTGCACGCGCACACTCCTGCACGCGCACACTCCTGCACGCGCACACTCCTGCACGCGCACACTCCTGCACGCGCACACTCCTGCACGCGCACACTCCTGCACGCACACTCCTGCACGCACACTCCTGCACGCGCACACTCCTGCACGCGCACACTCCTGCACGCGCACACTCCTGCACGCACACTCCTGCACGCACACTCCTGCACGCACACACTCCTGCACGCACGCGCGCACACACTCCTGCACGCACGCGCGCACACACTCCTGCACGCACGCGCGCACACACTCCTGCACGCACGCGCGCACACACTCCTGCACGCACGCACACACACACACTCCTGCACGCACGCACACACACACACTCCTGCACGCACGCACACACACACACTCCTGCACGCATGCACACACACTCCTGCACGCATGCACACACACTCCTGCACGCATGCACACACACACTCCTGCACGCATGCACACACACACACTCCTGCACGCACGCGCACACACACTCCTGCACGCACACACTCCTGCACGCATGCACACACACACTCCTGCACGCATGCGCACACACACTCCTGCACGCATGCACACACACACATGCTCCCGCACCTTACGACGAACACCAACACTCCTTTCCTCTTCATGAATGAATGAGTTAACAAGCAGAATCCTTGAAGTCGGACTTCAAAGTAAAGATCATCAATAAGGTCCACACTCTAAAAGCTGTGATGTTTGACCCACCACACGTACCTTCTTTGCACTGCTGGGGATCTTCGGTGACTTTGTGCTGGCCGTGCGTGGGGATTTGCGGAGTTTGTTGATGCCACGCTGCAGCCTGCTGTCACCACGACCGGCTTTTTTAGGAGTATTATCGATCACGAACGCCATGGACTGCCTCCGATCAGCCTACACACACACAAAATAAAAGTGAGTGTCTGAAAATGCTCAAAATGTGTTCCAGAGTATGAAAACGGTGCTGCGTGAATAAAAGCACACAGGAAGACGGAGGACAGGGACATGCATGGACAGGAAGTTGTACCGGAGAGGGTGCAATGTTCTGCGAGTTGGCAGATCGAAGGTTCCTCCCTTTAGGAGTTCGAGGGAAGCAGCTGACTAACTTCTTCGCCTGAAGAGAAAAAAATGTTAATAATTAAAATGAATTAATAATTTTATATACATTTATATTTATAATTTAACGCATCTATTGAACTGTGGAGAGGATGTAATGTCGTGAGTGGCCTCACCTCGGGTGTGTCCGAGTCTTGAATTTGCCCTGCGGGCCGTTTAGCAGCCAGTGGGCTGCGTGTGGATCGAACTTCCCGAGCTTTGGAGACCTGGGGTGCACGCTGTGAGGGGGCATGGCTTTGAGTGGGCGGAGCAGGTGGAGCTAGGGAGAGACGGTGAGTACCGACAGAGTCCTTGAGCTGGGATGGAATCATGGAAGCACGGCGAATGGTCTCATTAGGGTCACCGGTACGAACATCCTCATCAGTCACAGGCAGGTGCGAGAAACCCAGACTGGCCTGCGGGACAGAACCACACAACATTAATGACATTTATTGTTAGCTAGCATAAGTGATCCAGCTAACTATTGCTTTCACAGCTCACTCGTTTCTGTATAAAGCTTCTTTTTTTTTTTTATATATAAAGCTAGTTGTGTTTGTACCCTGGCCTCCAGCGGGTAGCTGCTCTTCAGGTGAGGTAAACAGTATTTATTCCGTGACTGCAGCTCCGCAATTCTCATCCAGTCATCAGATAAGTGGTCTGGCTCGTACTCGGATCCTACACAGAATGCGCTTGTGGCTACAGACAGATGGAGAACAAGTTTGTATGAATTATATAAGGAATCATTCAAAGATGGATCATTAAGACAGAGAGAAGGAAAGAAAGCTAGTCAGACACAAAGAAACAGATAGAAACACAACAGAAGGAGACAAGAGAGACAGACAAATATCTGTACAGGCAAACAAAAATAGAGACAAACAGAAAAACAGAAAGAATAGACACGATGAGAGAAATTAAAAGAAAGACAGACAGACAGACTAATAGAAGGGTACAAAGACAGAAAGACAGAATGAGAGCAATAAAGATAAACAGATGAACAATTAGAAAATGAGACAAATAGAAAGAACGATTGACATAAATATGGTTGTGTTTTACTCACCTCGTGGAGGAACGCTGACGTGTGCATTGCTACGGCGATACCCAGGAAGGCTGAGAAGTTTACTGGGATCCTCGAAGATCTCTGCAGACACGGGGCGAGATTTGTGTGAGGCCAGATTGGGCTGTGACTGGGCAGAGTGCAGGCTGAAGAAAGACTCGTCTGCGTCTGCCGCACCACTGAGAGGAGTTTTCTACACAGAGCAAAAAAAAAAAAAAAATCATCCAAACAATGTAGCTTCGTAGCTGTTATGATATAAATGGCACTAATCTGTTCTATGATGGAGACAAAAATCACCAAACAAAGCCGGTATCAGCATTCTATGCAGTGAGGAAGACATTAAACACACTGTATTATTGCTATAAAATTTCCTTGAGCCGCACCTTGGTCATAGTGATGTTGATGACCTGTGTGGTGCGTCGCCTCCGGGCTGAGGCGCTCAGCTTCCTCGCTGAATCCAGAGTTAGCTCTCCGAGTGACGTGATGCTGCTTTCTAGCTTGTGATCCTGGGATGCACCTTCACGTTTCTTGACCCTTGGCATCATGGGAGTGAAGTACAGGGTCTCTAGTGAGCCTTCACCTTGAGCGCGCCGTTTTGCTGCTAATCGCTCGGAACTTCGGACCAAAGGAGTACTGGACTCACCAGGTACTGACTGTTTACTGCTTAGAGAAAGGAGGTGAGAATGAGATTCCAGAAGTCATGTTGACTTCATCATTACATCCATTTATTTGTGCCCTCCCAACCCCCCACATCCGAGTCAAAAGTCTTTGGGGCCATCGGGAAATGTTGGCTGGACGAGCTAACCATGTACACAATTTCACCTGGAATTACTTAGAGATAAACCATCTTCATGAAAGAAATGAGGAAGTTACCCATCAGCATTCAGAGAATCATCCAGGTCGAGGTCCAGACTGTCTGAGCTGCCACTCTGAGGATTTCTGTGATTTTCACTGGGAATTACTCTGTGTTTCACCTGGACACTTTGACCTCCCTGCTTCCTCTGTTCTCTTAACTGACGATCTGCATAATTCAACTACAACACATACAAAAAAAAAAAAACACATGGCCTCTTTGATGACATGACATGATGAAACCATTTCTTGCAATGTACTCCACTAGTCTTCATTACTGAGATGGTTAAAGTTAAAACTTTGCTAAATGCAAATTACAATGGCTAGAAAACCTTTGGCAATCCCAAAACAGCTGGAATGAATTTACCAACCTGAGTCTCCAGGCTCTTTATTTGTACCATCAAACTCTTCTCTGATGCCTTGATATTCTCCAGTTCCATGGAGACCAGCTTGAGCTCAGCCTTCAAGGCCTTTGCCTCACTCTCGCTGCTTTCCAAAGCAGACTGAAGGCTCTGACGTGCTTCCTGTTCCTCCAGAAGTTGCTGCTTTTTACCGTTGTAATGAGTTTTCGCCTTTTCAACCTGTAGGGAACAGGAAAAGCAAAGAAAGGGGTGATCCTCTGAACTTCAAGAACTTCACCTGGTACAACTTTGTCATACAAGAAAAAGAAAGATGATACCAACCTGTACTTTGTAGTGCTCCACCGTTTCAGTCTTCACCTTGAGTTGCTCCTGTAGTTCCTGGTTTTGCTTCTCTTTCTTTTGAAGAGACTCTTTCAAAGCCCGGAACGATTCAGTCCGTCCTTTCAGCTTCGCCTCCAACTCTGCTCCGAGTCTCTGGGAGGCGTCACACTCCCTCTGAAGTGACTGGTAAACTGAAGACAAGTGCTCCTTTTCTTTTGTCAATGTCTTCACTTCTTGCTGCAAGCCACTATGTAAGTCATCCAGAGCCTCCTGTTGTGCCTTTCTCTCAGCCTGGAGGGTGGTAGTAAGGACATCTTTCTCCTTTGCCAAGGCTTCCAGCTGCTGAAGGTATTCCTCAATCTCTTGTTTTTGCTTGAGGCGCAGCTCAGAAACTGTGTCCTCCAAGACTTTGTTAGCCTGACAGACATCTTGCTTCTGCTTCTCAGACTCCTGATACTGATCTTGAAGCAGACTCAGCTCAGACTCTCTCCCAGATGCAAGCTTACAGGCTTCTTCAACCTGGACTTGAAGGTGAGCAACCTTTGCCTCCAATTCAGCTCTTAGAGCCTTCTCAGATTCTTCAGCACTGAGCCTTGAAGCTTCTTGCTGCTTTACTTCCAAGTGAAGATTTTGTATCTCAATCTCTTTTTCATCAGTAAGTGATGAAAATTCTTTAATCTTTACCTGCAGTTCTTTGACTTGATTTTCAAGCTCGATTTCTCGCTGTTGAGCGACTTCTTTGACAGAGACAAGTTCTGCTCCCACCTTCTGGGCTGCTTCAAGGTCTTCAAGAAGGGTCTGGTTCACTGAGGCAAGATGAATCTTCTCATTCTTTAAAGTCTCCAAATCTTTTTGGAATTTGTCTTGGCTCTCTTGCAGTTCAGTCCTGAGGGTATTTAACTTCTCCTGTTGTCCTGTTTTCTCAGCATGGAGGTTCTGGTTGACTACGGCAAGCTGTTCCTTCTCATTCCTCAAAGTTTCCAGATCTTTTTCGTATTTATTTTTGCCTTCTTGCAGATCAGCCTTGAGGGCATTCAGCTCTTGCCCTTGCCCAGTTTTCACTGCCTGCAAGTTCTGGCACTCACTCTGGAGGTTCTGGTTCACTAGGGCAAGCTGTTCCTTCTCGTTCCTCAAGGTTTCCAGCTTATTTTCATATTTATATTTGCTTTCTTGCAGGTCAGCCTTGAGGGCATTCAACTCCTGCTGTTGCCTTGTTTTTTCTACCTGTAGGTTCTCACACTCACTCTGGAGGGTCTGGTTCACAGAACAGAGATGTTCCTGTTCTTTCTTCAAAGTTTCTAGCTCTTGACTGTACCTATCTTGGACATTCTGCAGGTCTACTTTGAGAGCATTTAGTGTCTCCTGCTGTTCCTTGTTGTCTAGTTTCAAGGCTTGGCACTCAGTTTGGAGGGACTGGTTCACTGAAGAGAACTGATCTTTCTCGTTCGTTAAGATCTCCAGATCTTTTTCGTATTTATCTTTGTTTTCTTGCAAGTCAACCTTGAGGGCATTTAACTCCTCCTCTTGCCTAGTTTTCTCTGCCTGCAAGGTTTGGCACTCATTCTGGAGGGACTGGGTCACTGAAGAGAGATGTTCCTTCTCGTTCTTTACTGATTCTATTTCCTGCTGATACTCCTTTTGTGTGTTCTGGAGGTCAGCCTTTAGGACATTTAATTCCTCCAGCTTTATCTTATTCTCTGTCTGTAAGTCCTGACACTCAGCCTCAAGGGACTGATTCACTGAGGTGAGATGGTCCTTCTCTTTCTTCAAGGTTCCTAACTCTTGCTGGTATCCCTCTTGGGCATTTTGTAGATCCACCTTTAGTGCATTTAGTATCTCCTGTTGTTTTTGGTTCTCTGCCTGCAAGGTCTGACACTCAGTCTGAAGGGACTGGTTCACTGTGGAAAGATGTTCCTGTTCCTTCTTCAGTGTTTGTACCTCTTGCTGAAACCCATTTTGTGTGTTCTGGAGGTCAGCCTTTAGAGTGTCCATGGCCTTATGTTGATTGTTGTTCTCTGCCTGCAAGTTCTGACAGTCAATCTGGAGAGACTGCTTTACTGAGGAGAGATGTTCATTCTCTTTTTTCATGATGTCTAAATCTTTCTGATATTCCTCTTGGGTTTTCTGAAGATCAGCCTTCAGAGTATTCAGAGCCTCCTGCTGTCCCTTGTTCTCAGTCTGCAAGCTCTGACATTTATCCTGGAGATGCTCCTTCTCCTTCTTCAGAGCTTCTAGAGATCTCTCAAATCCATCTTGTGTGCTTTGCAGGTCAGCCTTAAATGCATTTAATGTCTCCTGTTGCTCCTTGCTCTCTGCCTGCAAGGCCTGGCATTTACTCTGGAGAGATTCGTTCATCAAACACAGGTGTTCCTTCTCCTTTTTCAAGGTCTCCAAATCTTGCTGGTACCTATCCACATCTTGCTTCTGCTTACAGCTAAGCTCATTCACTGTTCTCTCTAAAGCTTCCTTGGCTTGACAAGCTTCACTAGCAAGGGTATCTTTCTGTTGGTACCTGAGCTCCATTTGTTTCAGCTTTTCTTCTGTTGACTCCAAAAGTTCATTTTTAGCTGCAGTCTGATTCTTGGCAGATTCAAGCTGCCCCTTCAAGTCTACAACGTTCTCGAGTTCTTTCTGAAGAGCTTCCTCAGATTTTTGAAGGAGTTTCTGGTTGTAGTCTTCCTGTTCTTTCATCTTTTCACAAAGAGAACCAAGCTGTATTTCTCTCTCAGAAGCAAGACTGGCAAGTTCCTGAACTCTAGCTTGAAGTTCAGTTACCTCTCTTTGAAGCTCTTTACGTTGAGTCTCCTCAAGTTCCTGAGCTTTTGCTCTGAGGTTCTCTTGATGCTGAACCTCCTCTTGAAGCCTGAGTAATTCAATTTGCCTTTCTGTAGCTAGTGTTGTGGCCTCTGCTAGTTTATTCTGAAGCTGAGCAAAGTCTTCCTCCAGAGATTTGTTTTGTGCTGCTAAAACAGAAACCTCCCGTTCTTTTTGGAGTGCAACATCCTGTTGGCGAGACATTTCTTCTTTGAGGGAATTAATCTCATTGAATGACTCCTCCAACTTCTTCAAATGTCCATCAATCTCCTGCTGTAGCTGTGTAACCTCCAGCCTTAAAGTCTGTTCCTGGACTTCATGGGCCTCTTTTGAAGTCTTGAAACTAACTTCCAAGGTAGCAGCTCTCTGCCTTTCGATGGAAAGCTCTTCCTTTAAATCCTTTAACTGCTGGGCAAGATCTTCCAGAGATTTTACTTTCTCTGAGATAAGTTTCTCAGCTTCGGCAAGTTGCAACTTCAGTTCTGCGATAGCAAGCCTCTGCTTTTCAACTTCCTTCTGGTGAAGGTCACGCATTTCACTGGACTTTTCCTCCAGAGACTGAAGGCTGACCTTAAGGGACTGGATCTCTCCTTCCCTGTGTTCAAGCTCCACCTTGAAGTGTTGAACTTCCCTGTCTTTGAAGGCTACATCCTGACTCAGTTGTTGTGAAAGTCCTTCTACCTCCAAGAGCTGCCTTTGCAGATTGTCTGCCTTATTTTTAAGGTGGTCTAGTTCCTGTTGTTGTGTGCAGAGTTCTCCATCTTTAGAAATGATTTTTTCTTTCAGCACTGACAGATCAGATTCACTTTGCTTCAACGACTCAACAGTTCCCTCAATCTTACACTGCAAGTCTGATATTTTGCTTTGATTATCTGTAATAATTTGCTGCAGTTCTATCTCCCTCTCCTCTTTGGCCTTGTTTACTAGAGCCAGTTGTGACTGGCCTCGATCCCGCTCCTCTACTAAACTTGCTTTAAGGTCTACTCCTTCTTGGGTTAACCTCTCAATACAGGATTCGGCTTCAAGTTTCTGATGCTTCATTTTGCGAAGTTCTTGGCTCAGAGTCTCTAGCTCAGCAAACATCTCATGAGCTTTTTGCTCCTGTTTTTGAAACTTTTCCTCCATCATAGCTTTCTGCTGCTCATTTGCTATAAAAAGTTCATCACCTCTTTTTCTCTCTGCATCGATCTCAGTTTGTAGATTTGCAATGGTATCATCCAAAGCAGAGATTCTGGCTCGGAGAGAGGTGTTCTCCTCTACCACTTTTTGATGGTCTGCCAATTTTTTTTCGTATTCCACAAGCGAAATTTGGGCATTTTGCAAATCAGCCCTGACAGCATTAAGAACTTCCTGCTGTGTTGCATTTTCTGCCTCCATATTTTGGCACTTGGATTGCAGCATATTAACCATATCCTCCAAGGAGGTGACCTTAGCCTCCAGCATTCCACGTTGCTGGCGCAGTTCGGCAGATGTAGCAATCTCTTCCGTTAGTTGAACTTCTAGCCGTTGAAGATGAGCCAGATCAGTTTCCAAAGCTGCTATCTGGGAGGTGAGAGCTTCTTGTGTGGTCCTTGAGGCTTGTTCCTGAGCATCCTTCTCTGCTTGTATATTGTTTATTGACTGCTGAAGATCTGAAATGCGTCCCTCCAAGCGCAGGGTTTCCTTTTCAAAAGAGCGTCTCTCTTCCACTAAAAGTGTTTCGACTGACATTTTCTCCTTCTCAAGAAGGGAAATGGTTTCTTCGAGTTGGGAAAGCTTTAGAGTCAAGTCTGTGAGTTCCTGCTTCAGTTTCTCCCGCTGAACAGGTAAGGATTTTAAAAGAAAGAAAGGAAGACAATAAGGAAAACATGTCTTACAGAAAGAACATGAAAGATATTACTGTTTGGTGATGTCTTGAGGAGTGAAGCCAACACTGGGTCATCAGAAGCAGGGAGAATAAAAATCTCTTAAATTCAACATAGTGCTGGCTGATATATTTAAAAATACTACATTAAACAAGTCTTGCAGATCTTATGGAGTTTGGGTTAAAAATTATACCTTGTATAGGGTATAATGAAAATGTAAAGTTCACCTACTTCTACAATCGGTCCCAGGACTTCACCTTTCTCTTGGGGTTGCTGGGAGAGTTTGGCGAGTTCATCCTCCAAAACAGAGATCTTTCCTTGTAAAATCTGAATTTGCTCAGAAAGACATTCCTGAGCGACGAGACGAAAACAGCCAGAAGACGACATCAGGATGGACAGAGGAGAAAGGTAAGAACATAATTATGTTAGTCAGAAATAAACAACTGATGTTTAGTCAGTTTATTATAAAGTACCAATATTCACTTGCACCATATACTCCAATATTCTACATGTTCATTAAAAATACGCCAATACTTAGTTGGCATGTTGCATAATTTGAACACTATTTCAATAAGATATGACCAATACGTTGTTGTTGTTTTTTTTTTACCACCACAGTACTGTATTCTGATAAACGGCTTTAAATCTCCCATTTTCACACTTTGCTCTATTTTCTTATGGCAGCATCATGAAAACTAAGGAAGGAACCTCATGAATATAAAACAAATAAAAAGCAGGCACCCTGTCGGTGATGGCCTGGCTTAGCTCTCTCTGCAGCAAGTCCCTCCTGTTCCCCCACTCCATCTGGGAGGACTTGTGGGCTTCTGTTAGTTTAGCGACTTCCTCCTCTGCCCTTGCAAGCTGGGAGAAGGCGTTCCTCACCTGGGGAGAGTAATAAAGGAGAAAGGATCAGTGTTATAAAGACTCATCACAAAGCTTTTGGGAAGAAAATGAGAAGCAGTATTACATGGGGAAGGGTGGGGAAACCATACCTGTGCGGCAAGAGAGCCGTTCTCCTCCATCAGCTCGTCAATCCGTCTCTCTTTCTGGCTGTTGTCTGTTTTAAGGTCTCGACACTGCTTCAAGACCTCGTGTACCCGTGTCAGGAGTCTGAAACGGAGATGAATAAACACAAACATGCCTAAATGTGATATTTGCAGCATGGCCAGGAAGTAAAATAACCATGATGAGCTCCTCTCTGAAATGCCTCCCTTTTTTATTCAGACAAGTTCAGATGGCTAGAATAAGAGTTATACAGTACTTACCCTTCATTCTTCTGCTGCAGCTCAGTCATTGTAGCTTTGTGCTCCTTGTCCATCTCCTCCTGATCCCTCTGCAAGCGCTGTAGCCTGTGCTGAAGCTGACTGATCTGCCCCTCTGTAGAAGAGAGAGACTGAAGATGAACATTTCTAGACAGTAGTCATTTTGCTGGTTCAGCTTTCTCAACTTCCTCATAGCAGATACCTTTCTCTGAGAGGAGAGTGATGCGCTCAGACAGCTCTCGTTCTAGCTCGTCTCGCACGTCTCCTTCGCGCGCCAACTCTTTACGCAACTGCTTCACCTGCACCTGAGGTGTGCTCATCAACTCCTGGAGAGGAGAGCTAACACATACACAGAACAATAAACGTGGATGAACACATCCTGGGCTGATATCAGTAAAGAATTACTGTAGACACACAAGCTGAAAGATGCATTACTTAAGATCTGTCGGGCAATACGATAAAGTTATAGATGGGCAGAGTGAGCGGCTAGCACAGCTGTCTCAACACACAGTTACACACATGTTCGAGGCTGAACATTACCTGACAAATGAGCTGGAGGCCACTGTGTCCAGCTCCACAAAGTTGACGAGCAGAGGGCGTGCCCGGGGAAAAATGGGTGAGCCGTCCTCGCTGATAGAGGACATACTGCTCACAGAAGAGGTCTGGATCAGCGCTGAAAGAGACGACCAGACATGTCACTATGACCTGGTAGACCTACAGTACAGTCACACTAAGATATTTAAACTTGGACCATTCTACATCTTTTAATTCTTTAGGAAAACTTACAGCTTGTGGAGAGAAGTTTGTCCAGGCCTGCGCGCAGAGACAGACCGCTGGTTCCTTGCTCAACATAACGCAACATGGTCGCCATCTGCAGCTGAGAGAAAGAGAGATTTGCTGATTAAAGTGAAACATGATGTTCTATCATGAAAAGACTTGAACACACGCTCACTGGGTCATCATTTCTTCCAAACACAAACCCGGATTCCAGTTTCTGTTCTTCTGCATCACATTCTTTTGATTCCCCTCAGCACAAAAAACACACACTTTATGACCACTGCTGCTTTTTAACTAGATTCTATTAGTTGTTTGGTTTGAATTACAGAATTTGAGATTGGAGTCTCTCTCCCCGCTATCAAGGACATTTACACCACACGCTGGATCCGCAAAGCCAACAGCATTGTGGATGACCCCACACACCCCTCACACACACACTCCACCCTCTTGCCATCTGGAAAGAGGTACTGAAGCATTCGGGCCCTCACAAACGGACTGTGTAGCAGTTTCTTTCCTCAAGCCATCAGGCTCCTCAACACCCAGGACTGAACTGTACTGAACTCACACACACACACAGAGACGCACTCAACTGTCACTCATTGTGTCCTGTACTGTTTTGTTCTGTATTGTCTGTTTGCACTGTCTTTTGTTTTGCACTAAGTTGTACTTCATACGACTAGGACAACTTGCTTTTAGTTCTTAGCTCTTATGTTTTGTAGCTCTATGATGTTTTATGTAGCACCAGGGTCCTGGAGAAACGTTTACCGCGTCAGCTATATATGGTTGAAACGACAATAAAAGCTTCTTGATGTGACTAATGCTAACACACACAGACATCTTTTAATCGTTACCTCAGTTTCATAGTCCACTTTGGGCACGAGACTGTTGTTAACGAGTCCGTAGTAGCACAGGAGCAGCACAACCTAGAAAAACACACACAAAATATTAGTTATCCTCATTTAAGTATATACACTATACAAAAACTGCAAGCTTTATATTCTAAAGAGAAACGAAATTTCTTAAAACATTGAGGCTATCTCAGTCTGAACATGTTTCTCAATCAGTTTATCTGCTCATATGATGGTTTAATCCTCCCACAGCAATGAGAAGATGCTGATGTCACTGAAACCAGCTGCTTATAAAGGGATCTTGAGCTTGCCACTGAACTGTCCTGATACTCTTAAGCGCACGCCCACCTTGATGAGCTCCATCTCCAGCATCCTTCCCTTGGCCAGCGTGAGAATGACACACTCTTCCACATGACACACATCTGCGGGAGGAGAAGACGACATGAACATGCGTCAGCTCAGAACTCTGTATGAATACAATGCTGGAAGCTGGAATGCAGAACTTACTGTGGAGGAAGTCAGAGACGATTGACAGCCTTTCTGCTTGAGGCAAATGCACAGGAGTCTGACTGGGCTCCTCCCCTTTCCTACAACAACCAATCAGTGAACAGGAGCTCATAGAAATGTACCATGAATAGCAAATATATACAGCAAATCTATTGATGCACTTCCGGCAAGGCTTAATTATACTAATATACTTAAATTGTAAATACTGCTGTTTCTTTTTAAGAGAACTCACAGTTTATAGACGAGTTTGAGCAGCAGGATTCCGTCCTGCAGGTGTGTGATTCGCTGCAACGGTTCATCCAGCTGCAGGCCGTTGATCTGAAATAAACATTTCACCGTATCACACTGCGTATTAGGAACGAGGTATGATGATAGAAATAGTAGGGAAAATGATAAAGCAAACCTACCCACACCAGAAGCGCCTCTTCCTTGGCTGGATGCAGTGCCATCACTGTCTGGAATGATGAGACAATTAAATAATTAACACACCTGCCTCACAAAAGCTCCGCCCACTGCTGCCTCCACACTTCTTGTTGCAATGGCACTAAACTGGCTCCTGATGTCTAAAATGTCTCTCAAGAGAGTTGAAAATCATACAGAGTAAACCTGGCTACAGATCTCTGCAACAAAATTGATCCTTATCTCTCTCTGGACAATCAAACAAAGCTGTCACTGAAATAAAAGTTGTAAAAACATTGTGGCCATTTTGAATTCGACATTCCACTCAAGCTTCAGTAAACCAAATGTTAAACAAACAAGCCGATTTTCTTGATTACGTTCAGCATTTAAATGGTTTTAGAATACCATTGATTATCTAACTTTACCTAAGGAAGGGGTGATATATTTTTATACATGTGTTTGAATGGATTTTGAGTGAATCTTTGTGATTACTGAAGCACATAGTATTAGGCTACTGTGGTGTAAGCAATGCTTAAAAACTATAAATACACCAATAACACATTTTTCAGAAAAAAAAAAGCATGAGTACCATCCATTTTCTATACCTGCTTTATTCCTAATTAGTCAAGGGGATCTGCTGGAGTCTATCCCAGTACACATTGGGTGAAAGGCAGGGGTACACACTGGACAGGTCACCAGTCCATCACAGGGCCACACATATAGACAGACAACCACACACACACTCCTATGGGCAATTTAGAATTACCAGTCAACCTAATGTACCGGGAGGAAACCCATGCAGGCTAGGGGAGAACATGAAAACTACACACAGAAAGGCCCCTGAACCCGGGATTCGAACCCAAGACCTTCTTGCTGTGAGGCAACCGTGCTGCCCAGCATGAGTACCAATACACTTTTTTTTTCCTTTTTTTTTTTTTAAGTACTCACTGGTACAGATATTGATACCAAAATTAAATGAACTGTCTAGCATTAACCTGGGGAATTGCCAGAGTTGGTCCCAAAATACAGGCCAATATAACAAGGCCAATAGCAGACAGCCATGTTATTATAATAAGTACATATACACAATAATATCAGTCTTTTACTCACTAAAGCTGTTCTTGTGATACAGCTAAGAGTGTAAACTATCATATAATAGTATATTATAGTATGGATATAAACAGTAGTTAATTCTTTGAACTCTGAGGGCTGAAATGTTTGTAACACAGAGGAAGAAACCTTAGTGCGCATTTACACACAGCTTTACGGTTTATTTAGTTCTCATTAATAGACGTTAAGCTTTTAAATCATATGACATAGGCATTTTTTACAGAGCATGTTGTATATTCTACTTTGCACCTAACCCAATGTGCCAAATAATATACAACAATGCGTTAGCGACAATAATTAATAAAATGTGACCTTAAACTTTTTTGAACTTAAAAAAAACAAACACGTTAGGCTTTTCCTCCATGCGCTTGCTGATTACCTTAAAACACAGTATATAGGCACAAAGTTTTTTTAACCTCGATATTTCTCGCTATCGAGTTAGATTTTTAATACTTATTAGTCAAAACTGTTCTTTTTTTGCCTGAACAAACGTTACAGTTGCCGATTTTATCGAGTCGCCTACTACTAACATGAACTACTCAGTTAGTTTACCTCGTAAACAAACTAGTTTGCAAAATAGCCTTAACAAACGTTCAGTTTCACCCTGGTACTTTTAAAACAATCCCACATACACATACAAAGTTGTACTAATACATAATACAATAGCATTTCAAATAAACCATCCATAACTCACCTTCTTACTCCAGAAAGCTTTACAAACTGGACATTAGTTCTTATTGTTTGAATGTAATTTAGCCTGTTTCCCCTGATAACTGTTCTCATACACGAATTTTCAAACCGTGGCGCTCGCCTAGCTGGAGTTTTTTGAGCTGCGACCGACTGATCTGATTGGATGTCTCGAAGTGTGACGTCACTGAACAGTTGGTGGTTCATTTGTTTGGTTAAAGACAAAAAGAGCCAATGAGGACTCGAGGTCGCGTTGATGCCGGAAGTGAATTCACGAACATTCATTAATTAATTTATTTATTTTTCCGATTATACTTTATATGTATAATATTTTTATAAATAATTTCGAGCAATTTATTCTACATTCAGGATTCTTCTACTACATCCTGAAAACTACCGGTTCTACGAACTTGTCGTGTTGCCATGACCGTAGAATTTCACCCTTTTTTGTTTTTAAGGATTCAATTTTAGTCCGTTGTCTGACTTTCTAGATCTCCATGAAGACATGTTGTGTTATATATATATATATACATACATAACTGAATAACTGGCAACGAAAATGAGTACACCCTAAGTGAACATGTCAAAACAGAACAAAGTGTGAATATTTTGTGTGAGGACCATTGTTATCTAGCACGGCCTTAATCCTCCATGGCATTGAATTCACCAGAGCTGCACGTTGTTGCTCGGATCCTCTTCCACTCCTCCATAATATTACGGAGCTGCTGGATATTAGACACATGGCGCTTCTCCACCTTCCGCTTGAGGATGCCCCACAGATGCTCAATAGGGTTCAGGTCTGGAGACATACTTGGCCACTCCATTACTTTCACCTTCAGCTTCCTCAGCAAGGCAGTTGTCATCTTGGTGGTGTGTTTGGGGTCATTATCATGTTGGAAAACTGCCATTTGGCCCAGTTTTTGAAGGGAGGGCATCATGTTCTGCTTCAGAATGTCACATTACATGCTGGAATCCATGTTTCCCTCAATGAACTGCAGCCCCCCAGTACCAGCAGCACTCATGCAGTCCCAGACCATGATGCTACCACCACCATGCTTAAATGTAGGCAAGAGACAATTTTCTTGGTACTCCTCACCACACATGCTAGACACCATCTGACCCAAACAAGTTTATATTAGTCTCATCAGACCACAGGACGTGGTTCTAGTAATTCATGCTCTTGGACGGGTTGTCTTCAGCAAATTGCTTGCAGGCTTTCTTGAAAGCCAGCTTCAGAAAAGGCTTCCTTCTGGGATGATGACCATGCAAACCAACTTGTTGCAGTGTGCGGTGTATGGTCTGAGCACTGACAAGCTGACCTCCTGATTCTGAAACCTCTAAAGCAATGCTGGCAGCACTCATGCATCTGTTTTTAAAGCCAGTTTCTGCACCTTCTTTGATCGACTCTTGCGAGGCCTGTTCCGAGTGGAACCTGTCTTGGAAAACCTCTGTATGACCCTGGCCGCTGTACTGTAACACAGTTTCAGGGTGTTACCGATCTTCTTGTAGCCTAACCCATCTTTGTGGAGAGTAACAATGCTAATTCTGAAATCCTCTGAGACTTTGCCATGAGGTGCCATGTTGATCATCCAGTGGTCAGTATGCATGAATTGTACTCAAAGCTTTTAAATTTTAAATGCTCTAATATAAGATACACACATTTGTATGGTCCTATCAAGCTGACAAACACATGAACATGATGAATAGGACATGTGACTTTGCATGGTTAAACAATGTACAGCTGTTATCACTTAGGGTGTACTCACTTTTGTTGCCAGCGCTTTTGACATTAATGGCTGTATGTTGAGTTATTTTTAGAGGACAGTAAATCTATACTGCTATACAAGCTGCACATGGACTACTCTAAAATATGTCCAAGTTTCATTTCTATAGTATTGTCCTTTGAGAAGATATACTAAAATGTTTGCTGAAATTAGAGGGGTGTACTCACTTTTGTGAGATACTGTATATATACTGTATATATATGTGTGTATATATATATATATTATATATATACACATATACAGTATCTCACAAAAGTGAGTACACCCCTCACATTTTTGTAAATATTTTATTATATCTTTTCATGTGACAACACTGAAGAAATGACACTCTGCTACAATGTAAAGTAGTGAGTGTACAGCCTGTATAACAGTGTAAATTTGCTATCCCCTCAAAATAACTCAATACACAGCCATTAATGTCTAAACCATTTGCAACAAAGGTGACTACACCCCTAAGTGGAAATGTCCAAATTGGGCCCAAAGTGTCAATATTTACCACAACAAAAATGTCAATGTCTTAATAATTTGTCATGTGCCCTTGACCATCAATTACAGCTTGACAACGACGTCTCTTGCTGTTCACGAGTCAATTTATTGTCTGCTGAGGCATTGCATTCCACTCTTCTTGAAGGGCGGCCCTCAGGTCATTGAGGTTCTGGGGTGCAGGGTTATGAGCCTCTACACGGTGACTCAGCTGATCCCATAGGTTTTCTATGGGATTCAGGTCTGGAGAAAGTGCAGGCCACTTCATTTGAGGTACCCCAGCCTCCAGCAGTCATTCCCTAATGATGTGATCTCGATGTGCTGGAGCATTGTCGTCCATGAAGATGAAATTAGGCCTGTGTTGTTAGGGCTATCTTGTCACAAGATGTAGGGCAGTTCTGTATTGAGTAGACACACCTGCCCAGACTGTAACACCACCACAACAGTGGCTGATGCATAGCGCTCTCCTTGACGTCTCCAACATTGTTGGCGGCCATCATTTCTGCTCAACGTGAATTGACTTTCATCAGAGAACAGCACTGAGGCCCACTGGTCCCTCGTCCAGCGTAAATGTTCCCTGGCCCGACGCCTCTGCCTGGTGGTGTGGTCAGGTACCCTTGCAGGTCGTCTAGCACACAGACCACATTGATGTAAACGGTTTTGAATGGTCTGACGTGACACTTGGGTGCCTCTCACCTCCCTTAAATGTGCCTGGAGTTGAGTGGCATTCATCATCCGGTTCCGCAGGGCACTGTTCACAATGAAGCAGTCATCAACGTGGGATGTGGCCAAAGGACGTCCACTTCTATGCCTTTCTGTGACTCTTCCAGTCTCTCTGTATCTCTGTCGCAACCTGCTGATGACACTCTGTGACACTCTAAGCTCAGTGGCCACTTTCCTCTGAGAACATCCTGTTTGAAGCCTCGCAATGGCGAGGTACTGTTGATCAATTGTTAGGTGTCGTTGTTAGGTCTCATGATGTCAAAATGTATCTAATAACATATGGTAGCATATATGTTATTAGATACCTGGTTTTTACAGTTTCTCAAGTTTGCACATCATTCCATTTTGTTTCATTTCACATGTTCTTCTTCGGCGCTATGTGTCCTGTCTTGTGTTGTTTTTTGTACTTTCTGTTTTTGCACTGTCTTATCTTTGCACTGTTTGCACCTGGTTGCACACATTCCACTTTATGTAGGTAGGACAAACTTCTGTCCTAGCTCTGTGTTGTTTCTGTTTTGTAATTATATGTTGTATGTTTATGTAACACCAGGTCCTGGAGAAATGTTGTACTGCGTCAGCTATATGTGGTTGAAATGACAATAAAAGCTTCTTGACTTGACTTGACTTGACTTGAGTGGAGCTGGAGTGGAAGAACTCGAGTGTCCTGCACAGAGCCTTGACTCTGACTCAACCCGACTTTGGGATGAACTGGTACACTGACTGAACCCCAGAACTCCTCTGTCTTACAACACCAGTGTCAGATCTCACTAATGCTTCTGTAGCTGAATGATCACAAATCCCCACAGCCATAATCCAACATCTAGTGCAAAGTTTCCCAGAAGAGAGGAGTAATTATAACAGCAAAGGAGAATAAATCTGCAATGTGATATGCAGGGGTTTTTGTTTGTCTCCCTTAACTGAAAAGCAACCCCACACAAGAATGGTCTCAGGATGCTTTACTGTTGGCAGGACACAGGTAGCATTCACCTTTTCTTCTTCAGACAAGCTTTTTTTCTGGATGCCCCGAACAATCAGAAAGGTGATTCATCAGAGAAAATCTACCCCAGTCCTCAGCAGTCCAATCCCTGTACCTTTTGCAGAATATCAGTCTGTCCCTGATTCCTTGAAGCTATTGATGATCCGATAAATAGTTGATTTAGGTGAAATCTTACTAGCAGCAATGTCCTTGCCTGTGAATCCCTTTTTGTACAAACCAATAATGACTGCACGTGTTTCCTTGCAGGTAACCATGGTTAACAGAGGAAGAACAATGATTTCAAGCACCACCCTCCTTTTAAAGCTGTTATTCTAACTCAATCAGCATGCCAGAGTGATCTCCAGCCTTGTCATCATCAACACTCTCACCTGTGTTAATGCAAGAAACACTGACATGATGTCAGCTGGTCTTTTTGTGGCAGGGCTGAATTGCGTTGGAAATGTGTTTTTTTGAGATTAAGTTCATTTTCATGGCAATGTGGGACTTTGCAATTTATTGCAATTCATCGGATCACTCTTCATACCAGTCTGGAGTATATGCAACTTGCCATCTTAAAAACTGAGGCAGCAGACTTTGTGAAAATTTAGGCTACAGCTGTAGATTTAGAGATGCGTATCCAGACATTAGTGAGGGTTAGCAAGAGTGTGAACAGCCTGTAGGGAAAAGTTTGGATGCTTTAGGCGGAGTTAGCAATTCCCCAACTCTGGCATTAGAGCCCAGACAGCGAGGTGAACAGGTGATGATTCAGCAGCATAAACACAAAGCCAAAGATAATGATAAAGGGAGCATATCTGTACCACATGTTTGTTTTTTTCTGACCGTCCATCAGCATGTTTGCCACTGTGTATGTCCAAGCCTGGCTGGTCCTAGCATCGCATGAAACAACTGAAAAGTTAACTTTTTTTAAAATTGGGTTTTATAAAACAGTTGCAAACCAATAATAAAAAAACACATAATATATTATTAACATAGAATAATAAGAATTAACAGTAAAAAGAGGAAAGAAAAATATAACAAACAAAAAGACAAATAAATAAAAAGAAATTTAATTCAATTTTATTTGTGGTCAAATATTTTAGAATTTTATTTGTATTAATTTCTAATGCCTAGTGAGCAAGCCTGAGACGACTGTGGCAAGGAAATTACCATCAACACCGGAGAGTGTGATTATGAATAATGTCCTTTCTACACTCATATACAGACAGTTGGAGATGTGTAACCAGGAGCTCTTGCACAGCTCATAAATTAGATCCATAGTTCCTGTCAGCTCAACCAGACCATCACCACCGCTACACCAAACATGATATTAACACCCAGACAAACCATGAGAGTCATGTTAGTCCAAGGAGTGTGAGAAGTTTAGCCAGCTGAAAAAAGGGCCCCATATTTTCCCAAATGCATTAGAAGAATCCCTTAAGGAAAGTTTAGTCCAATTTAACAAAAAATTGTATCTCTAATCCATTGAGAATGAGAGGGAATGTTATTTCCAATTGATCAGTATTAGATCATCCCTACATCCTCTATCCTCCTATATCATCATCCCTATATCCTTTATCCTCCGATATCATCCCTACATCCTCTATCATCCTAAATCATCATCCCTACATTCTCTATCCTCCTACATCATCCCTACATCCTTTAATCTCCTATATCATCATCCCTACATTCTCTATCCTCTTACATCATCCCTACATCCTTTAATCTCCTATATCATCATCCCTACATCCTCTATCATCCTACATCATCCCTACATCCTCTATCATCCTAAATCATCCCTACATTCTCTATCATCCTACATCATCCCTACATCCTTTAATCTCCTATATCATCATCCCTACATCCTCTATCATCCTACATCATCCCTACATCCTCTATCATCCTAAATCATCATCCCTACATTCTCTATCATCCTACATCATCCCTACATCCTCTATCATCCTATATCATCATCCCTACATCCTCTATCATCCTACATCATCCCTACATCCTCTATCATCCTAAATCATCATCCCTACATTCTCTATCCTCCTACATCATCCCTACATCCTCTATCATCCTAAATCATCATCCCTACATTCTCTATCCTCCTACATCATCCCTACATCCTTTAATCTCCTATATCATCATCCCTACATTCTCTATCATCCTACATCATCCCTACATTCTCTATCCTCTTACATCATCCCTACATCCTTTAATCTCCTATATCATCATCCCTACATTCTCTATCCTCTTACATCATCCCTACATCCTTTAATCTCCTATATCATCATCCCTACATTCTCTATCCTCTTACATCATCCCTACATCCTTTAATCTCCTATATCATCATCCCTACATCCTCTATCATCCTACATCATCCCTACATCCTCTATCATCCTAAATCATCATCCCTACATTCTCTATCCTCCTACATCATCCCTACATCCTTTAATCTCCTATATCATCATCCCTACATTCTCTATCCTCTTACATCATCCCTACATCCTTTAATCTCCTATATCATCATCCCTACATCCTCTATCATCCTACATCATCCCTACATCCTCTATCCTCCTACATCATCTCTACATCCTTTAATCTCCTATATCATCATCCCTACATCCTCTATCATCCTACATCATCCCTACATCCTCTATCCTCTTACATCATCCCTACATCCTTTAATCTCCTATATCATCATCCCTACATCCTCTATCATCCTACATCATCCCTACATCCTCTATCCTCCTACATCATCCCTACATCCTCTATCCTCCTACATCATCCCTACATCCTTTAATCTCCTATATCATCATCTCTACATCCTCTGTCCTCTTACATCATCCCTACATCCTTTAATCTCCTATATCATCATCCCTACATCCTCTATCATCCTACATCATCCCTACATCCTCTATCCTCCTACATCATCTCTACATCCTTTAATCTCCTATATCATCATCCCTACATCCTCTATCCTCCTACATCATCTCTACATCCTTTAATCTCCTATATCATCATCCCTACATTCTCTATCCTCTTACATCATCCCTACATCCTTTAATCTCCTATATCATCATCCCTACATTCTCTATCCTCTTACATCATCCCTACATCCTTTAATCTCCTATATCATCATCCCTACATCCTCTATCATCCTACATCATCCCTACATCCTTTAATCTCCTATATCATCATCCCTACATCCTCTATCATCCTACATCATCCCTACATCCTTTAATCTCCTATATCATCATCCCTACATCCTCTATCCTCCTACATCATCCCTACATCCTTTAATCTCCTATATCATCATCCCTACATTCTCTATCCTCCTACATCATCCCTACATCCTTTAATCTCGTATAACATCATCCCTACATTCTCTATCCTCCTACATCATCCCTACATCCTTTAATCTCCTATATCATCATCCCTACATTCTCTATCCTCTTACATCATCCCTACATCCTTTAATCTCCTATATCATCATCCCTACATCCTCTATCATCCTACATCATCCCTACATCCTCTATCATCCTAAATCATCATCCCTACATTCTCTATCCTCCTACATCATCCCTACATCCTTTAATCTCCTATATCATCATCCCTACATTCTCTATCCTCTTACATCATCCCTACATCCTTTAATCTCCTATATCATCATCTCTACATCCTCTGTCCTCTTACATCATCCCTACATCCTTTAATCTCCTATATCATCATCCCTACATCCTCTATCCTCCTACATCATCCCTACATCCTTTAATCTCCTATATCATCATCCCTACATCCTCTATCATCCTACATCATCCCTACATCCTCTATCCTCCTACATCATCTCTAAATCCTTTAATCTCCTATATCATCATCCCTACATTCTCTATCCTCTTACATCATCCCTACATCCTTTAATCTCCTATATCATCATCCCTACATTCTCTATCCTCCTACATCATCCCTACATCCTTTAATCTCCTATATCATCATCCCTACATCCTCTGTCATCCTACAACATCCCTACATCCTCTATCCTCCTATAACATCACCCTTACATCCTCTATCCTCCTACATCATCCCTACATCCTCTGTCTTTCTACCCTATACCCTATGCTTCTGCATCAGGTCCCTCCATAAAGCATCTGTGGCTCAGGATGTCCTCAAATGTTAGCAGGTTGGCAGGATTCTGGTCCAGACATGAGAGTATAAGCTGTTGGCAATCTGTGTTAGAAATAATATATTGTTTATTATCTATGAGGTATAAGTTGAGACATAAAACTTATTTAAACAATGATCATACTATAGTTAAACCCATTTCACTATGTTAAGTTTTACAGCTTATTTCACAAGACTGAATGTGATGTTACTGCATTTTCTCACCCTTAGAGAGATCAGGGGGGAAATGTGGATCACTGTGAACAGGTGGCTTCTGTCCACACACCAATATATACAGAAGTTGACCCAAACTCTGGATAGTTTTAATTCCTGAGTGAAACATGAGAGAAAGAGCATCCACATAAAAAAATGTCCATTACATTCTCTTTAATTAATTAATTAATTAAAATAATTTCCTATCTATTCTGAACTGACTTGCAAAGGGAAAAGTCTCCAGCTTCTTGCCAAGGCCGAAATCGATCAGCTTGATATGAAATGTTTCTGTATTTATTAGAACATTATCAGGCTTGATGTCGTTATGACATACTCCCCGACTGAAGCAAAACTGACAACCTTCAACCACTTGCTGCATGATCTTCAATGCCAGTGATAGGCACAATCATCCATTTTTACTTTCACAGTACTTTTGAAGATCCATGCAGGGGATGGGTCGCTCCTGCACCATGATGGTAACACTGGATAGGGTCTTCCACTTCAGTGTGTCCACCACTTTATCTCTTGCTCCTAGGAGTCAAGCACACGTGGTTAGCATGGTAAGCTATATCTGTTATACAGCATGACTGTTATTTGCTTCTTATCACTTCTCTGTGGAATCTTAAAACAAAAGTCTTATTACTTACTTTATTGATGTCTTCTTTGAATCTATTGTCCAACACTTTGATGGCAACCTGTTCCCATAGACAAACCAAAAATACTCAGTTCTTTCATAACAGTTTAACCGTTACAATACTATATTAATCAGGTGATTCCTTATTAATTCAGCTCATTCCTTATTAGTATGGATTATCGATCTTTATTGATGGGTTTAAACAGTTGCATGTAACTCGACAGTGCCTGTATAAAGATGTGAGAGACTGTTTTTGTTCACTGTAGTTTCCTATTCAGTGGTGTATTTGAATCAGTTACTAACAGTGGTCCATGTTTTAGATCATATCAAGTACAATATTGTCTTAATTCTCAAGCATCTTTTTGTACATTTCGTATGTAATTGCATATTTCATTTGTAATTTTTCTCTTGTGTCTCTGGCAAAAAAAATTCCTTCAAGATTAATAAAGTTCTACCTTACCTTACCGTACCTTACCATACTTTATCTTACCTTACCTTACCTGGCCTTACCGTAACTTACCTTGCCTTGCCTTACCTTACCATACCTTACGTAGATGAAAGAAAAACATTATGGGAAACTATTAATCCGCTAAGCATCCTGGTGGTGGTGTCTCGAGTAAAGTGTGTCACTTCAAATTACTTTTATTTATTTTCCTGAATTTATTTGATTTGTGCTAATAAACACTCAGGGGTCCTGCACTCAGGTGGAGAAATAAATGGAGAAAAATATAGCAATGTCCTCACTACATCACTACAGGAGGAAGTGAAGGCAGGGTGAGTCTTATGAATATTAATGAGACGGTTCACTTTATATACCTGAGCTCAGATAACAGCTCCGCCCATCTCCATCCAGCTCCCACAACCGAGCGAATAAAGAATCCACCATTATGCAATCAATACAAGCAACAACAGTTATGAATTAATTATAGAAATTAAATCAGTAACATACTTACTGAAGAAAAAATAGAAAGAAAGCCTAGACGAATCACATGGTCCAGCAGACGCCTCCAGGACATTTTAGTGAATGAGATGAAAGCTGGAACGAGATGAAGTTATTCTTAATCTGTGAGAAATGTACAGAGACATCACAACGTTTTCTCAAATGGCTGTGTTAATAAAAGTCACGATTCTGAGGTCAGAGGGCTAATTTCCATAACATCTACATCATTATTTACATGCAGGTGTTTGGCAGGTTCCTGAAAAACAGCTGAAGAAAGTCGTGGTGATGCGTAAACTGGAAAATGATGTTGGCCGGAGTCTGTAATTAGTCAGAAAATATGAATAACTAATATTTAGATCTAAGCAGGACCCTAAGAGTATTGAATGGAATATTTTGTTTTTAAAAAAGGAATCAATGCATATTTTAAATGTTGTCATTCTTGATGTCATTGTGACAAACTCCGTGGTCAAAGCAGAAGTGACAGGCCTGAAGCACTTGTATTATATGAAACACGAGTGATTTTGTCAATAAACTATTGTTAATTTCATAGTAATTCCTGAGGTCCATCCTGGGGATGGGTCGCTCTTGAACTCCTCCCATTCCAGCATCTCCACCACTTTTTTTTAGAGCAAGTTAAAGTGGACAACATTTTGTTTACTGCCACCTCCAAAGGAATCTTTACAAACACACATAGTTAGCATTGTAAGCTGAGACCTATAATGTAACTGTTATTTGCACTTCTGTGGAATCTTAAAAGTAAAGTAAAATAATTTTACTTACTATAGTGATGCATTCTGTTGTCCAACACCTTAATGTCAACCTGTCAGCATGCAACAATCAATGCAATGATCAGTGCAACCATCAGCAAAGAGAATAAAAAAATAAAAAAAAAAAACAGCTGGTAGAACATACTGGAAGCATGAAATCAGGGTTGTTTGGAGAGTACAGCTGAGAAACCACGCACCAGGTCCCACTGACCCGTGCTCTTCTTTTTGCTTTGTGAGTATTTCAATTTAAATACCTGTTTTTTAGGCACAGAAACATGCTCCAGATAGATAAATTCTGAGTCAAGCATTTAAGATAAGATAAGATAAGATAAGATAAGATAAGATAAGATAAGATAAGATAAGATAAGATAAGATAAGATAAGACAAGACAAGACAAGACAAGAGAAGGTAAAAACTTTAGTAAGCCTGAAGGAAATTCAGATTACACAAGAGATATAAATATAAATGAAATATTCTATATATACAAAATGTATACAAAATGTACAAAAAAGGTGCTAGAAAATTAAGACCATAGTCAAAGTCAAAGAAGCTTTATTGTCACTTCAACCATATATATCTGATGCAGTACACAGTGAAGTGAAACAACGTTCCTCCTAGACCAAAGGTGCTACACATAACACAAAGTACAGTGACGCAGACAAACATAGAGCTATAACATAGAGATAAAAAAAAATTAAACTATAATTTAAAAATTAAAATTAAACTAAAAAATCAAACAATACTTAAGGTGCAGTCTTTAAGAACTAGACATACAACAGAAGTGCACAGGAAGACAAGACAAGACAAGACAAGACAGTGCAGACAAACAACATATAGGCCGACTCTGTGCAATGAACAAGACAATGTGCAAAGAACAGTGTATACAGTGATTGCAGATATTAAAGTGACACATGTAAACAGGATTAATATAAATATATATAAATGTAAAGTGGCATGTGCGTGCAAACAGGACAATTTAGTGTGTGTGTGTGACTATGTCCTATGTTCAGTTCTTTTTTTCTTTTTTTTTGTGCGTGTGTGTTATGTATGTGTGTGTGTCCGTGTCCAGCACAGTTCAGTTCTCCTCTGAGATCAGCTCTTGGTTGTATGTGTGTGTGCGCGTGTGTCCAGTTCAGCTCAGTTCTCTGTTGAGATGCCTGATTGCCTGAGGGAAGAAACTGTTTAACAGTCTGGTTGTGCGGGTCCGAATGCTCCGGTACCTCTTACCGGATGGCAGAAGGGTGAAGAGTGTGTGTGAGGGGTGTGTGAGATCATCCACAATGCTGTTAGCTTTGCGGATGCAGCGTGTGGAGTAAATGTCTGTGATAGAGGGAAGAGAGACTCCGATGATCTTCTCAGCTGTCCTTACTATACGCTGAAGGGTCTTGCGGTCCGAGACGGTGCAATTCCCAATGCAGGCAGTGATGCAGCTGCTCAGGATGCTCTTGATGGTCCCTCTGTAGAAGGTGGTCAGGATGGGAGGTGGAAAATGAGCCTAACTCAGCCTTCGCAGGAAGTAGAGACGCTGTTGGGCTTTCCTGGTGATGGAGCTGGTGTTGAGTGACCAGGTGAGGTCCTCAGCCAGGTGAACACCAAAGAATTTGGACCCATCGATGTTCAGTGGAGAATGGTCACTCTTTGCTCTCCTGAAGTCAACAACCATCTCTTTAGTCTTGTCAACGTTCAGAGACAGGTTATTGACTTTACACCAGGCTGCTAGTTGTTGCACCTCCTCTCTTTACGCTGACTCGTCGTTCTTGCTGATGAGACCCACCACGGTCGTGTCATCGGTGAACTTGATGATATCATTAGAGCTGTGCATTGCTACATAGTCATGAGTCAGCAGAGTGAATATTGGACATGGTATGATATTAATGTACATAAAACACTCTCAGCATGGTAGTTGAGGTACAGCTGACTTAAGAGTAGATAAAGTATTTTTAGCATTCATTTGAAAGCCTTCCAATTTGATAACCCTAACATACAAGAAACACCCTAAAGTTCATTTGTTCTGTCTATCAGACCTTCCTCTTCCTCTGGGTCCTGCTCAACTAGAGTGGAAAAAATTCAACCTTTTTTCTGGAGAGAAAAATGTCACTGGAAGTCTGAAGTCACAGCACAAAGTGTAAATTTACAGTCGCAGCTATCCTAATGTCATCTACTAAGTCATTCACCTCCATCGATCACAAGCTACACTGCGTATAAAAACCACACATGCCACATATATCCAACATCATCAGTAATTTCACTGACATTGTTAGCACTGTGCTTATATTTAGCTAACATTCAGTACAACAGCAATATTTATACACAATATTGAATATCTTCTGGGAACAAATCTGTCTGGTTCCCCAACTCTGCCTGGGATGTGAGGATAAGTGAGAAACGATCACTAATATAAAAGACCTGCTTTAAAGCTTTGTCTCATCACTTTAAGAACAGAAAAATGAGAAACAGCACAACAAAGTTGTCTTTATTTGTCACATACAGTACTGCACAGTGAAATTCTGTCTTCACATATCCCATCCATGGAGGGTTGGGGTCAGTGCACAGGGTCATCCATGACACAGTGCCCCTGGAGCAGGGTGTGTGTGTGTGAAGGGCGTTGCTTAGAGGCCAGTGGCAGCTTGGCGGTGCTGGGGCTTGAACCCCCATTCCGGGCAATGACCCAAAGCCTTAATCACTTTAGCTACCACCACCCGTGGCGAGTTTTGCAGTGTTTAAAGCTGATCCGACTTCTGAACAGCATCAAAACTGTTCTTTAATCTGTTCAGGTTTGTAACTAGACCACTGTAATGGTCCCAGAGCAATAATGTATTTTGTTCAATAAGCTTTAAAGGAATGTATGGTTCAATAATTTGTACACATCAGAATGAGAATCAGGCTTTAATAACCGAGTACACTTAAACGTACGAGGAATTTGTTGAACTTTGGTTTCAGTGTAGCTGACAGTAAACCTGTAAACCGTGCACATTCATAATGTAATGAGAATTGTTTAAGGTGGAGGTGGTGCAGTAAGATGACTTAAAATCAACTTAAGGAAATACAATAAAAATAAGGACTGAGTGGATTCTCATTTGTTTGCTGTATCTGCCTCAGGAAAGCAGATAGCTGGGTCGTTGTCAGGTGATGGCTAGGGGGTGATTTTCCAAGCATATATCCTAATTCTGGCCCTGTGATAGACTGGCAACCTGTCCAGGGTTTACCCCTGCCTTTTGCCCAATGTGCGCCGAGATAGGCTCCAGCAGACCCCCGTGACCCTAATTAGGAATAAAGTGGGTATAGAAAATGGATGGATGGAGGTCCTAATTCTGCAGATGTGCAGGCCCAGTAGAGTGGGCAAATTTACACCACTGTTTTTCTGCAGATGTGATGATGCACTGCACTTTGTGAAGGTCGGGTATGGTGGCTAAGCTCATTCATTTATTCATGGCATTTGGTAGACACCCTTATCCAGAGTGACTAAACCCATTTTTTATACAACTGAAGGTTAAGAGCCTTGCTCAAGGGCCCAGCAGCAGTAGCTTGGTAGACATTCAAGCTCACAACTTTTCCATCATATTTACTATCAAGTTACCACATCCCCCTGAGCCGTGATGGCAGACTCTATGATGAACTGAACACAGAGTCATTTGGTTTTCAAAATGTTCGAGATGTTTGGGGACAGGATTCCTGGAGTGTGAAGGATACCAGGTGATGATCGGAGATGTGAAGTGGAATAGCAATGATGTCTGTAGCTGTTCAGGAAACTTGAAGAAACAAGATCTCACCTTATGAGAAGCTCAGAACTCAGAGCTCAGAATCACCTTATGAGAAGCTCAGGAATCTCTGTGACTTTCATCCTAGTGATGGTACAGGAATTAAAAACATCCAGAAAGCATCACTTCTTGGGGGTCCACATCAGCGAGGACCTCACACGGGCATTCAACACCACCCAGCTGGTTAAGAAGGCACAACAGCGGCTGTACTTCCAGAGGAGACTGAGGAAGTTTGGCATGCCACTTAAGATCCTCAACAATAGCTGTTACTGAGAGTGTCTTGACCAACTGCGTCACCGTGTAGTATGGCAGCACTACTATGAGGGACCGCAAACATCTGCAGAGAGTGGTGAAGACTGCTGAAAAGATCATCAGGACTCCACTGCACTCTCTGCAGACCATTTATCACCGCAAAGTCCACAGGAGAGCTGCCTCCATCCTTACAGACCACCACCCATCCCCAACATGGACTGTTCACACTCCTACCCTCAGGACGGAGGTACAGGAGTGTGAAATGCAGGAGCTCCAGACTTTCCCTCAGTCATTAGACTTTAAAACAGGTAGCCAGAGGACATAGTCTAGTTTCATCTCAGCTGAACTAAACTGCTCACTGCAATTGTTAATGTTAATGCTACCTCTATTAAATGTCCACAGGTGCATTCAATTCGCATATTTTTAATGTTACTGCTGCTGCTATTACCATCTACAATTGTATTAAATTTTTGCACATTCTACAGTAATATTGTTTTGCACATACAGATAACAATCAATATATCTGAATCTTTGAATCTTCTGTGAAGTATGGAATAAAGTATAGGTCATGAAATTATGGTCATTAAAAGAAAAATTTAAATGCTTTATAGTTCTGAATTATTTAGAGAACAAAAATTAATTAAAAAAAAAAAAAAGCAACTACAGCATGGCTTGATATGAGACCATAAACACTTCAGGTATAAAATAGCACCAATAATAAAACAATAATAATAATTATAAATTATTCCGTATTAACATTAGCCTGATGAAATAAATGGATTTAATTGGAGGTTTGAGGAATAAAATTGTCAGCTTGAACTTTGTGTTTTTTCCAGTTGAAATAATTAACGCAGAATAATTTGAATCTAGATTTTAATCCATTTAACTCCAGGTTTTTAGATAATACAACATCTGAGTGTGTTTAAACGATCAAACATCAGTGCTGGAGTTTTATTCTTTATAAAAATCTGTAGTAATGACGACATGTACAACTTCACATATTTCAATCATTTTATTGTAGAACCTTCACATATATAAAAAATTCATAAGCACACATTTATATAAGTACTTTAATAGAAGGATTGTGTCAGAAAGTTTACATCATTTTACTGGGATTTCATTACACACAGATGTTAGAGAATGAGACGTACCAGTAGCACCATTAACACCAGACAGACATGCTGAAAAAATCCATCAGAATAATCCTGCGTCTGAGCTTCTCAACCCTCACTGGGAAACTTTATCCTGTTTTGTAATGAACACACACACACATACACACACAGAAACCCACACACACACAGAAACACATGCAGAGAAACACACAGCAACACACTCCTCCTCCTCAGGGTCATTACCATGTAATTAATATGTAAAGAGCAGGAGGAGACGACATTTCACTTCACTTTCAGTTCTCTCCAGTACAATAGTGACAAACTAGACTTTTCTACAACTTCAGATATTTTTACTTTGGTTCATATTCACTTCACTACACTACACCACATGTGAAGTTTAGAAGCAGAGGCTCAGAATCTCAGTGTGTTTTAGTCAGGCATATATAGTAAAATTTCTTCACATGATGAAGTAAACACGACTGTGCTGGAGTTCGCCGGCGAATCTCACGTCCCCAGAGAGTTAACACACCAGGTAGGTCTACGTGTGTGTGTGTGTGTGTGTGTGTACACCTAAATAAATAAATAGCAAACAAAGTTAATTCTGAATTTCATTATCAATTCTGAAGAGCTTAATTTACATTTCCAACCTTTTTTTTGTTTTGAGAGCAATTTTTAACTCTTTTTTTTAACAATTAACTGGCTTGAATTAGTTTGTGTACATTAAGATTTTTCATTATTACATAAAATATTTCACATTTCTTTTCTCTAAAGCAGGTAGCCTTCAGTGCTAATCAGTAAGAGGGCACAGATTTAACATTTAAACTTAAACTGCTTTGTTTCTTTCTATATTTTTCCCCTGATTAGTGTTAGCTGTCAGTGCCCTAAGAAGAGATGATGTTCCTATTACTGCCATCTACTGTGTCTGGGGTAGAATTACAAGAACTGAAAATCAAGTGTCCTTTGTGCAGGACCATAATTTTTCTTTTTTATTTGGGCCCAAGCACTAGCAGTGCGGAGGGCAGCTCTTGTTCTTCTAAGGATTTTTTTTTTTTTTATCATCCGGGCACTTTTGGGGGTCTTAACATGGTCAAATACTCATGAAATTTAGCAGACAGGTTGGAGTCTGCAGCCATTAGGAGGTCACTGTGGCTCGGCCCTGGGCGTGGCGCACACCCATTACAGTGCCCCCTGGAAAATCTTGATGCACAGCTGATACACACTTGCACATATCCATGTAAAACTTGGTACACACTTAGATCTTAATGAGCTGAACAACTTTCTCATTGCATGTCATTAAGTCTAATCCACAGGAAGTCAGTTATTTTGAGTTGTTTGCAAAACGCACCCAAAGGAATTTGAAATACTCCTCCTAGGGAATTGATACAACCCCCACCAAACCCAGGCTAAAATGATCTCAAGACATTGATACAACCACCACCAAACCCAGGCTAAAATGATCTCAAGACATTGATACAACCGCCACCAAACCCAGGCTAAAATGATCTCAAGACATTGATACAACCGCCACCAAACCCAGGCTAAAATGATCTCAAGACATTGATACAACCGCCACCAAACCCAGGCTAAAATGATCTCAAGACATTGATACAACCGCCACCAAACCCAGGCTAAAATGATCTCAGAACATTGATACAACCCCCACCAAACCCAGGCTAAAATGATCTCAAGACATTGATACAACCGCCACCAAACCCAGGCTAAAATGATCTCAAGACATTGATACAACCGCCACCAAACCCAGGCTAAAATGATCTCAAGACATTGATACAACCGTCACCAAACCCAGGCTAATATGATCTCAAGACATTGATACAACCGCCACCAAACCCAGGCTAAAATGATCTCAAGACATTGATACAACCGCCACCAAACCCAGGCTAAAATGATCTCAAGACATTGATACAACCGTCACCAAACCCAGGCTAATATGATCTCAAGACATTGATACAACCGCCACCAAACCCAGGCTAAAATGATCTCAAGACATTGATACAACCGCCACCAAACCCAGGCTAAAATGATCTCAAGACATTGATACAACCGCCACCAAACCCAGGCTAAAATGATCTCAAGACATTGATACAACCGCCACCAAACCCAGGCTAAAATGATCTCAAGACATTGATACAACCGCCACCAAACCCAGGCTAATATGATCTCAAGACATTGATACAACCGCCACCAAACCCAGGCTAATATGATCTCAAGACATTGATACAACCGCCACCAAACCCAGGCTAAAATGATCTCAAGACATTGATACAACCGCCACCAAACCCAGGCTAATATGATCTCAAGACATTGATACAACCGCCACCAAACCCAGGCTAAAATGATCTCAAGACATTGATACAACCGCCACCAAACCCAGGCTAAAATGATCTCAAGACATTGATACAACCGCCACCAAACCCAGGCTAAAATGATCTCAAGACATTGATACAACCCCCACCAAACCCAGGCTAAAATGATCTCAAGACATTGATACAACCGCCACCAAACCCAGGCTAAAATGATCTCAAGACATTGATACAACCGCCACCAAACCCAGGCTAAAATGATCTCAGGACATTGATACAACCGCCACCAAACCCAGGCTAAAATGATCTCAAGACATTGATACAACCGCCACCAAACCCAGGCTAAAATGATCTCAGAACATTGATACAACCCCCACCAAACCCAGGCTAAAATGATCTCAAGACATTGATACAACCACCACCAAACCCAGGCTAAAATGATCTCAAGACATTGATACAACCGCCACCAAACCCAGGCTAAAATGATCTCAAGACATTGATACAACCGTCACCAAACCCAGGCTAATATGATCTCAAGACATTGATACAACCGCCACCAAACCCAGGCTAAAATGATCTCAAGACATTGATACAACCGCCACCAAACCCAGGCTAAAATGATCTCAAGACATTGATACAACCGTCACCAAACCCAGGCTAATATGATCTCAAGACATTGATACAACCGCCACCAAACCCAGGCTAAAATGATCTCAAGACATTGATACAACCGCCACCAAACCCAGGCTAAAATGATCTCAAGACATTGATACAACCGCCACCAAACCCAGGCTAAAATGATCTCAAGACATTGATACAACCGCCACCAAACCCAGGCTAAAATGATCTCAAGACATTGATACAACCGCCACCAAACCCAGGCTAATATGATCTCAAGACATTGATACAACCGCCACCAAACCCAGGCTAATATGATCTCAAGACATTGATACAACCGCCACCAAACCCAGGCTAAAATGATCTCAAGACATTGATACAACCGCCACCAAACCCAGGCTAATATGATCTCAAGACATTGATACAACCGCCACCAAACCCAGGCTAAAATGATCTCAAGACATTGATACAACCGTCACCAAACCCAGGCTAAAATGATCTCAAGACATTGATACAACCGCCACCAAACCCAGGCTAAAATGATCTCAAGACATTGATACAACCGCCACCAAAACCCAGGCTAATATGATCTCAAGACATTGATAATGCAAAATTGATGAGGGATTTTTGATATCTCAAACGGTTCAGCCGTGAGGAGCCCTTATACTTATGGCAAATAAAATGGAACAGGATGTGGCTAATAACTTCTGTGTACATTAAGTGATCTATATGAAACCTTAGGATTATGTTAAGAGTAGAAAGCTGATCACAGAAATATGACAACTGTGAGTCTCAGTCATAGCGCCACCAACTGGCAGCAGGAATGTATGTATTTGTCGTGACTGTTTTTGTTGTATTAAATTCTAAATTTTCAGTAGCGGTAAAAAGGATACTCACTAGCTGAGAACTTTATTAGGAACACTGTACTAATATAATTTTGCTCTCAAAACAGCATATGACCTGCATCTTAATTCTTGAATGTGTTACCACTATTAACTTTTATTATTAAAGTTTGTAGTTACCTTCAGGTTCCACAACTCTGCCTGGGATGGCTGAGGAGAAATGAGAAACAATTACTAATATAAAAGATATATGCTATAAAGCTTTTACTTACATTGCTTTAGGAACAGATAAATGAGAAACAGCACCACAGAAGAATAAAATCCTACCTTTGTGGTGAGAGTGGTAATGTCCTCCTGAAGGTTGTGGTCTGGGGTTGTCCTGGTGGTGGTAAAGTGAGAGATTTATACATGATTAAAGGGATCTTTCACAATGAAGCTCATCACCTAAAACAAGACAATGACCAAAAGGAGAACTGCTCCAAACTATCCAAGGACTATTTAGAGTATTTAGAGTAGAAGCAGTCAGTACCGGTCAAAAGTTTAACACCACCTCCATTTTTTCAGTTTTACTGAAATTTACACAGTTTAATACACTCTAAAATAAAAGCAAATAAAACAATTGGATATATTAAAAAAAAGAAATCATGAAATCGTATTCTTTAACAAAAATTTATCTAATTTTTACATTTTGATAATTTTTTATAACAGCTGAACGCACTCGCGACATTATTTCTAAAATAAAAATCAACTACATTTACATTTCTGGCATTTAGCAGATGTCCTTATCCAGAGCCACTTACATTTATCTCATTTATACAACTAAGCAATTGAGGGTTAAGGGCCTTTGTGGACCTGGGATTCAAACTCACAACCTTCCTGTCAGTAGTCCAACACCTAGTCCAACTACTGAGCTACCACTTCCAAATATTAGTCTGAAAGTTCTTCTTAACACTGTTCCAGAAGATCTACTGATCTACTTCTGTCCAGCTCAGCCCAAACCAGCTCCATGGGGTTTCAGTCTGGAGACTCTGCTGGCCAGTCCATGATTTGAAGCCTACTGTCTTGTTCTTTTCTTCTTCTGTAGTTTTGACAGACTGGTCATTATCTAGCTGTCAGATGAACCCTTAGGCATCTCTCAAAGAATACTGTGTGGTTTAGATTCAGGCTGCCATTCACTCTGTGGAAGTTCCTACATGTGTGCCTCGGTCCCAAACCGAGGAACCATCCTTTCACCTACTCTGAAGATTTCACTGATTGAACTGAAGATTTCGAATGTTGATTTATCGGTCAATAAGACCTTCTTTCATTCTTCAGTAGTCTACTGCTGGTGCTCCATGGCCCAAGCCTCTTTATCTAATTTTATCATCTTAGCAATGGCCTTTCTACTGCCATTCGACCCATCAAACCTGCAGCTCGATGTCTTCTCTTCACAGCTGAAACCGAGACTCACTTCGATCAACGTTAAGCTGTGGTTGAAGCTGTTGTCCTGCGAGCTGCCAATCAGGCAAGCTGTTGACTTTCAGGAACTTGTCTTCTGATTCAGGACTGCCAGACCTCTTCCTGTCAGACTTTCCTCTGGTAAACTCTTCTGACACCTTGGCTTTCTTTGCAATCTCTCTAAAAGTAAGACCTACGTTTTCAAGAGTTATGATAGTCTGTCTGTCTTCATTTGTTAATTTCATTTTTCCCACCATTATGAGAGCAATATACTCCTTCCTACAGTACAAAACTCTCCAAATATTGCTTAAGAGTGTGTAGTAACACAGGCTGTGTTGGGACACCTGTAGGAAATGTTAACAACTTTCAACTAAATGTTTCAAATGTTTCAACTAACTAAATGTTCTTCCATTACTGCAGAACAGCTGTACTCAAACCCAAAGTTGTTAAAGCTTTTTTTGTATAACTGAAATCTCAATTTTTTTCCTTTTTGATAACCGATATTAAACTTTATTTTCTCAACTTTTTTTTAAATCACTTACATTTGTACCCTTTCAAGCTATGCACTGGACTTGAACTGTTTAAATGTCTATAAAATCTGGAAAAAAATAAAAACAAAAAAAAATGAGGGTGTTCTAAAACTTTTGACCCTGTCGTGCAGTGGTTCTCAACTGGTTTGGCCATGGGACCCATATTTTTATATGGTCATCAAGCCGCGACCCAAATTTTTAGGAACTTTATTTATTTAGCAAATTTATTTTTTATTTATTTGTTAACATATACACAAGTAGTGTCTCTATTTACTTAACTTAAGCCAGATAAATTGTAAGAAAATCACCAAGACTTGAATGATGAACAATATTTTGTGGCTGCCATTTAACAAAATTTATCAAATTATAGAAATATCACAAAGTAAAAACAACAAACAAACAGTGGTTAGGGTAACAAAAAGTACAGTTACCATGGTAAATAAACAATGAACTGAACTGTTAATAAGACATATTAATACTGGTCCTGTTGAACAGAACAAACCAGCAAATACTTAACAGTGGAATGGTGAAAATAATCATAACCGTTTTTACATCTAATATGACAGCTATTATAAACACCTGTTTAACTTAACAGTAATTTGGGAAGCTAATGAGATAACTGAAGATGTGTTTTACTCCTGATAAGAGTTTCAAAGTCTGGGGTGATGGTAGACAGTGCTACCCTAAGATCGTGCTCAATGTTCAGCCTGTTCCTTTTCTTTGACTTAAGCTGCACCAAAGAAGAGAAGCCACTTTCGCTCAGATACGTAGTGCTGAATGGTAGGATGGTTCTGATCGCATGAGTGGCAACGGACGGATACTCAGAAAGTGCTTCACGGCACCAAAACTGGGAAAGGCTTACTTCACTGAATTTCTTTTTCAGCGTCTTATCACATGACAGCTCCACTAGCCGATTCTCTTCGTTGCTCGGCAACGTGACCCTTTCCATGACGATTCCAAAGGGATCGCGTATCCAGGGATTATCTTCATGTTTCTCAGGGAAGTAGTCATTAAACCGAACTTGCAGTTTAATAAGATGTTCCAGGGAGAGGTCGAATATTTCAGTGAACACAGGAGCAAGCTGGTTGGCACAGGCCTTCAGGACCCGACCCGTGATGCCATCTGGTCCTGCTGCTTTCCTGGTATTCACTTTCCCGAATGCCTTTCTCACGTCGTGCTCTGAGATGATGAACGCGCTTTCCTCTCCGGCATGCAACGCCGTTAGCGCTGTGAGCTGCAGCCTTGAAGCGAGCATAAAAGGTGTTTAGCTCGTCTGCCAGAGAAGCATCCGCATTCACCGATCTGGAAGATGATGTTTTGTAGTCCGTCATAGTTCTTAGTCCCTGCCACAGACTCCTAGAGCCACTTGGGTGAAATTGTAAATTGTAGTTTCTGTCCATAGTGCCGCTTTGCCTCCTTCACCACTCTGCGCACGCTGTAGGATGCAGCGTTATACTCGTCCATGTTTTACATTGGTGAGCCCCATGCTGTATGCAGCAGAGCGGGATCTCAGAGCATCGCGGACAGATTTATCCACCCAGGGCTTCTGATTGGGAAACATTGTGATGATAGTTTTGTGAACTGTGTCATCCGCTAGTTTCCCGATGAATCCTATAACCACCCTCTCAGTTTTTGGCTCTGCATGTTTCCACTATTTACAAGGTATCACAATTGACAATAGACAAATTAGCCAGCTGGCTGACGACATGACCTTATTTCTGAATGACGCCTCCCAAATCCCTTTGGCTTTGCAACTGATTGAATCCGTTTCCAGTGCTTCGGGTCTGTGTCTAAATATCAACAAATGTGAGTCAATGTCAGTCAAATGCTGCGATGTTCCCTCTATATGCAACATTCCTGTAAAAAATCAAGTTACATACTTGGGAATTGTAATTAATAAAGATCAAAATACAAGATGTAAATTAAATTTTGACCCTCTCATAATGAAAACACAAAGGAAACTGTCAGGAACAGCTCGACAGTTCCCTGCCAGGCCCAGAGAGGGCGCTGGCAGGTGAACCTTGGAAGCCTGCTTCTTTGTGTGTCTTTTGTTATGCCCTTCCTATTGTTCCTATCCTGATTGTGTCACCTGTATCCCATTAGCCCTAATGTCTACCCCTATAAATAGGGATCCTTGTGTTTGTGTCCTTGTCCATGATTGTTATCTGTACCGTGGTTTCTGTTGGGGTTTTGTTTGCTAAGTTCCATGTCCAAGCTAAGGTCTAGGTTTGGTTTTCGTTTTGTTTTGTTTAGTTAACCATGCAATGTCTTGTTACGTTTGTTTCCCTATATCGCGTCTTAAATGTAATAAAAGCAGTGCTTCGCTGAATCCTGCGCATGGGTCTCATTACACCGTGTGCTGGCATGTGCACACACACCACGGGCGTCTGGGGTCGAGCCCCGCATAGGGTGGGGGTCCCAGACATTACAGAATCATGGACCATCTGTGAGACCCAGCGGGATTCCCAGCTAGTTCCTGTCTTTGGTAAGGATTTGCAGTCTGCTGGCTAGAGCCCTGGACAACCGGTGGATGGCATCCGGCGGATCCTTTTCCCCGTTTCCCCCGGGAGGTGTCCCCATCTTCGATATGGTCGAGGACGTCGCTCCCCCAGGGAATTTACAAGGAGGACGTCATTCGACTTCAGGCCATGGGGGACACCCCCTTTTTATCGGTCCCACTGGAGGCGGGGTTCCTTGTCAGCCGGGGACGCCGCTCCGCGATGGAGTTTCCGTGTAGGACGTCGCTCGGCACCACGGGTGGAAGACGCTTCCCTCCCGTTTCTTTCCAGGGCCGGATGTCAACTTACCCCTGGGACCGGGGGCATTGCCGTAGACTGCATTTATGAACTACATCAGGCCTTGCATCTCCCCTCTATGAACTACATCTTCTGCCTACTCCTGAGGCATCCCCTAGGCGGAGGTTGGGCGCTTCGGGAGCTGCGCCTTAGAGGAGGGGGTTATGTCAGGAACAGTGCTTCGCTGAATCCTGCGCATGGGTCTCATTACACCGTGTGTTGGCATGCGCACACACACCACGGGCGTCTGGGGTTGAGCCCCGCATAGGGCAGGGGTCCCAGACGTTACAGAAACTCAACTTGTGGTTGAAGAGAGAATGATTAATAAGAGGAAGAATTTTACTTTCTAAAGCTGAAGGATTGTCTCAACTGACTTGTGCTGCTCTTTCCTTGGATATTGATAAAGGAATATTGAAAAAAGTTGATAGCATGTTAAACAATTTTGTTTGGAAAAAAAACCCCACTATATTAGAAAACCAGTAATGAATACAACAAAACAATACTTTTAAAATTGGCTTAAGAATTTTCTTAAAAACCCCACTTCACTCTGGAATATTATCCCTAATTTTATTTTCTCTAAAGTTGGTGGCTGGAATTTTCTCTTACTCTGTAATTATAATGTTTCAAAGATCCCTGTCAAACTTTCTAATTTCCATAAGCAGATGCTCTTGGCCTGGTCCTTAATTTACAAACACAACTTTTCTCTGCACAAATATTATTTATGGAATAATAAGGATGTTCTTTCAAAGAATAAATCACTTTTCTTAAACAACTGGTTTGAAAACAACCTTTTAGTTGGTCATCTTTTTCAGTCTCATGGCAGACTTTACAACAATTCAGATTTCTTACAGATGTATAATAATCCTTCATCTGCTGATGAATTTGCTGTTTTCAATGCCATTCCCTCTGGTGTGTCTCTTCTGTTGCAAGGTGCTACATATCCATGGCCACGTACTTACTTTTTGGACTTAACTGATACAGTGATCAGAAATGTGTGCTTATCTGCAGACCAACATAAAAATAACTATAAAATCAGAGCTCTCTTCCAGAGAGAGATAACAATTCCCTATATAATACCATATTGGAATAATATTGTGGAGAATATACCTTGGGAGAAAGTATGGACCTTGCCTCATAAGTATCTGCTTACAAATAAAGTAAAAGGAATAACATTTAAATTGTTTCACAAATGTTACCCAGCTAAAGTTTTTTTTTTGAGAAAATACAAGTCAGATATTGAGGTGAATTGTTGTTTTTGTCATTCCTCTGAAGAAGACCTCGGTCATTTGTTTTGGCAATGCACCTTCACAGAAAAATTTTGGTCAGATTTTTTAACATTTATTCAAACTTACTTTGTAAGTGACTTTTCTTTTTGTTTTAAAGATGCCTTCTTTGGATTATTTGAATACTCAAAAGAGAATATATGGAAGTATTACATCATTAATTTGTGTTTGCTGTTAGATAAATTTCACATTCACAGACAAAAGTTTACTGGCTCTAAACCTCTCTTTTCGTTATTCAAAGTGGACTTAGACATGTATATGGAAACTATCCAAAGTTCTGTTAATTTGAAAGCAATGAAAACTATCTTTATATTCGTCCTTTGTGTCTCCTTGAGATTTAATTATATGTTAAGTGCTCCTTATCCTGGCAATAAGTCTGTATGTATATTCTTGTATACTTTTTTTCCTCTTTCTTTTTTATCTTGTTTATAATTGTATTGTCCTATTGTCTTACTTGTTCGATGTCTGTACTGTTAAATAAATTAAAAAATTTTTTTTTAAAAATCCCATAACCACTTCCGTAAACATGTTGATGTCATCAGAGCTGCGCCGAAACATGTCCCAGTCTGCGTCATCTAGTGCATCCTGTAGAGTGGCCACCGATTGGTCTGACCAGCGTGCAACCTCCCTCTGTGCCGGAACTTCCTGCTTGAGCCTTTGTTTATATTTTGGCATGAGGAAGATGGCGGCATGGTTGGATTTCCCAAACGGAGGGCGAGATTGTGCCTTGTAGCCGTCTTTGAATGTTGTATAGCAGTGGTCCAGTGTCCTTTTACCCCTGGTGGGGCAGGTGATGTGCTGATAAAAGTTTGGCGCTGCGCGTTTGAGGCCCTGAGGTCATCGAGCTTGTTCTCCAGCGACTGGACGTTGGCGAGCAGGATGCTAGGTGTGCAGTGTGCACGGGCTCTCAGTGTGTTCCTGACGCTGGCTTGTTTTCCCCCAGGGACACAGCTTTGGGTCAGGTCCTTTGTTCTCCCTCAGGGTCTCATATTATATTTTATTTATATATATATTTCAGGTGAAATTTCAGGATGCACCTAAAATGCACTATAACTTTTACAGGTGAACTTTATTTGACCTTCTCTACAATTTTGAATGCACATGTCCAACTGTTCAGTGTTTCAGTACTTTTTGCATAACTTGCTGTTCTCTAACAAGGTGCTTAACGGCAAAATTCACAACTGGTGTTTGATCCATGAATTGACCATTAAATTTTCTGGTTCAATTAGAATTGGTATTTAAACAGTCCTCTTCATCATGCTGTTCACATTTTGACATCATGAGACCAAGACGACACCTAACAACTGATCAACAGTACCTCACCATTGTGAGGTTTCAAACAGGATGTTCTCAGAGGGAAGTGGCCACTGAGCTTAGAGTGTCAGAGTGTCATCAGCAGGTTGCGACAGAGATACAGAGAGCCTGGAAGAGTCACAGAAAGGCATAGAAGCTCGAGCCCCGAATGATTTTAATCTAGCCCCGAATGTTTATCGCAAATTTTGTAGAGGAAGTAAGCAAATGTTGATCAGTTTAGTTGAGCACTACTGCCGTTACTGTATGCGATTTTGACTGACATCTCTCTCCGCACGTGCGTGCACCAAAATACAACAAGAGTGTGCGCTCCAATATGCTCTCACCGCATCGGTCTGCACAGCGGCGTTTTAAGTCGATCACACCTATACACACTCACACACCACGTGACTAAAACACCTTACAGCCTTTACAAACACTGTAATCTTATTATTGAGATAACATAGCCTAACTTTTAATTTTTAATGTTAACACAGTTGATAAAAGTATGTATGTTGTGTAAAAAAGGAGGCCCACTGTCTTTGACTCTGAAAACCCCTGACATATAGGACCTTTTTGAATATTATTCCATACCCAATATGTACAAAAGCCTTGAATTAAATAAGCCTAAAGATAGATCTAAATAAAATATAAACTGTTAAAGCACTAAGACATTACAGTCTGAACATCTTGACTTTCTATTATTTAGCTAATGCAGTATTTAAGTTAAAATACATACATGGCTTAGGTGAACAATGGACCAGAACAGACTCCATCATTCGGCTGTTCTGTCAATTGAAAAAGGAATTCTCAAAACTGTACACAAATACTAGTATGGTAATTGACCGTTTTGCTCAAGTCCAGTCTCTGAGATACTCTGTGATGATTCCACCCTCAAAAAATAGGATAGAAAAGTCACCAAGAGCATGAAGTAGACAAGATACAAACAGCAAGACAGATGAGAGTTGAGAGAACTAGAAGAGAAGAGAAGAGAAGAGAAGAGAAGAGAAGAGAAGAGAAGAGAAGAGAAGAGAAGAGAAGAGAAGAGAAGAGAAGAGAAGAGAAGAGAAGAGAAGAGAAGAGAGGCTGTAAAAAATAAACAAGCAAACAAAGAATAATACATACATTAGTGCCAGCATAAATGAGGAATGATATAAGAGGTGCATATAGATATATCTATAGAATATAGATTATTGTAAAATGATAATAATAAAAAATGATCTACACAGCACTGCCCCACACACAAGCTGTAAAAGAGATAATAATGCATGGCATACCTGTGTGAGAGAGAATATGAAATGAATTTAATGAACTCCTTTTTTAGTAGCAAGACTCCGAAATGATGAGAGGAGTCAGAAAAAAGATTGAATTAATTTTTTAAAGTTGCATAGTGTTTGTGTCAATTTGTGTTTATTATTAAATAATATTACATAAAAAAAAGCTCTTACAAAATGTGTTCTTGCTTACGTCTTCTCCCTAATTAGCCCCTGATGTTTCGGGCTCAGCCCCTGATGTTTTCAAATCCTAGAAACGAAGTGTCACGTCAGACCATTCGAAACCGTTTACATCAGCGTGGTCTGCGTGCTAGACGACCTGCAAGGGTACCTGACCACACCACCAGGCACAGGGGTCATTGTCTTGCATGGGCCAGCTGGATGAGGGACCAGTGGGCCTCAGTGCTGTTCTCTAATGAAAGTCGATTCACGTTGAGCAGAAATGATGGCCACCAACGATGTTGGAGACGTCAAGGAGAACACTATGCATCAGCCACTGTTGGTGGTGGTGGTGGTGACTGACTGGGCAGGTGTGTCTACTCAATACAGAACTGCCCTACATCTTGTGAATGGTACAGTGATAAGCCAATACTACCTGAATAACATCATTAATCCAGTCATTGTGCCCCTGCATGAACAACACAGGCCTAATTTCATCTTCATGGACGACAATGCTCCAGCTCATCGAGATCACATCATTAGGGAACGGCTGCTGGAGGCTGGGGTACCTCAAATGGAGTGGCCTGCACTTTCTCCAGACCGGAATCCCATAGAAAACCTATTGGATCAGCTGAGTCACCGTGTAGAGGCTCGTAACCCTGCACCCCGAACCTCAATGACCTGAGGGCCGCCCTTCAAGAAGAGTGGAATGCCATGCCTCAGCAGACAATAAGTCGTGAACAGCAAGAGACGTCATTGTCAAGCTGTAATTGATGGTCAAGGGCACGTGACAAATTATTGAGACATTGACATTTTTTGTTGTGGTATACCCACCACTGTTGTTGGCTTTTGTTACAATAAATTGTTTGAGATGAGGAAATCACCATTGCATGCTTCTACTTAAATGCCCTACTTTCATTATATAATATCACTGTAGTGTGAACTTTTTACATTTTCCATAAATTTCACCCAAAAGCCAAATATCATTAACTTTTTGTGAGTAGTGTGTGGGTGTGTGTATATATATATATATATATATATACACACTATATTGCCAAAAGTATTCGCTCACCTGCCTTGACTCGCATATGAACTTAAGTGACATCCCATTCCTAATCCATAGGGTTCAATATGACGTCGGTCCACCCTTTGCAGCTATAACAGCTTCAACTCTTCTGGGAAGGCTGTCCACAAGGTTTAGGAGTGTGTTTATGGGAATTTTTGACCATTCTTCCAGAAGCGCATTTGTGAGGTCACACACTGATGTTGGACGAGAAGGCCTGGCTCTCAGTCTCCGCTCTAATTCATCCCAAAGGTGTTCTATCGGGTTGAGGTCAGGACTCTGTGCAGGCCAGTCAAGTTCATCCACACCAGACTCTGTCATCCATGTCTTTATGGACCTTGCTTTGTGCACTGGTGCACAGTCATGTTGGAAGAGGAAGGGGCCAGCTCCAAACTGTTCCCACAAAGTTGGGAGCATGGAATTGTCCAAAATGTCTTGGTATGCTGAAGCATTCAGAGTTCCTTTCACTGGAACTAAGGGGCCAAGCCCAGCTCCTGAAAAATAACCCCACACCATAATCCCCCTCCACCAAACTTTACACTTGGCACAATGCAGTCAGACAAGTACTGTTCTCCTGGCAACCGCCAAACCCAGACTCGTCCATCAGATTGCCAGATGGAGAAGCACGATTCGTCACTCCAGAGAACGCGTCTCCACTGCTCTAGAGTCCAGTGGCGGCGTGCTTTACACCACTGCATCCGACGCTTCGCATTGCACTTGGTGATGTATGGCTTGGATGCAGCTGCTCGGCCATGGAAACCCATTCCATGAAGCTCTCTGCGCACTGTTCTTGAGCTAATCTGAAGGCCACATGAAGTTTGGAGGTCTGTAGCGATTGACTCTGCAGAAAGTTGGCGACCTCTTCGCACTATGCGCCTCAGCATCCGCTGACCCCGCTCCGTCAGTTTACGTGGCCTACCACTTCGTGGCTGAGTTGCTGTCATTCCCAAACACTTCCACGTTCTTATAATACAGCTGACAGTTGACTGTGGAATATTTAGGAGCGAGGAAGTTTCACGACTGGATTTGTTGCACAGGTGGCATCCTATCACAGTTCCACGCTGGAATTCACTGAGCTCCTGAGAGCGACCCATTCTTTCACAAATGTTTGTAAAAACAGTCTGCATGCCTAGGTGCTTGATTTTATACACCTGTAGCCATGGAAGTGATTGGAACACCTGATTCTGATTATTTGGATGGGTGAGCGAATACTTTTGGCAATATATATATATATATATAATATAAAATAATAATTAATTCATTTGGCCTTTCTCTGCCTTTGACTGTCTGTAAACAAATATTACTTAATAAAATAAACTGAGCCTACAAACACAAAGTACCTATTGTTTATTTCTGTCCCTAGTTTGCTTTTCCTGGTATCATATTTTCCAATGCAGACTGGACATATTGGTATAAATAACATTTGTATAAAAAGATTTGTCATAAAGGACACAGTGGCATAACATAAAAGCAAATAACAGTATGGATTTAAATCACTAGATTACATTCCACTCTAAACAAGTATCAAATTCATATTTTCCATCATATGGATAAGGTTTAAAGCATTAACCAACATTTTATTACCACATTCAGAATGAAAGACTTGGAACGGGAGGTGAGGGAAACTAACAGACTGCATAGCTTAAAGACCCTGCTAAGCGGAGAACTAGTCATTTCTGTTTCCTACACTTTGGCTTTGGTTGGTTTATAGTTTTGTTATTCTAAATGTGATCCACGTTTGCGTAAGTAGATGTGCCGAGGTAATTGGCTATTAACAAAACATTGCAATTATATTCTGCTCAAATGAACGAAATGATAAAAAATATTAGTTTATTTCGCTGAAAGAGATTCAAAGATCCAAGTCAGTAAAATGATCTGAAATTCCGCCCCTTCTCCCCTAGCAAAGTATCCAGTAGCTATATTGCCATCCAGGTATTTTAACAACCACCAAAGTTTATGTGGTGACCTTCATTTCATTTCATTTCATTTCATTTTATGTCCGAGAGAACATTGCCATTTATGATAGATTGGTGACATTGTGACTGGTGACATTGTTGCTGCAGCTGCCTCTCCTGCTATGGTGTAATCTGTTGTTTTTTTGAGGTTCAGAAGGTGTTAGGATGATGTGAGCCAAATTTGGTGAAGACTGGACAGCATTTGGAGGAGAAGAAGCGATAATGGCAGTTAGATTTAAGTATTTTGAGCATGTTATTGTTCCAGGTTTTGTGTCAGTGTTCAAGGTTGCTGAGATACAGCATCACTTCCTGTTTGCTGTCAGATTCATCCTTGGTGTGTTTTGTCCAGACTGGTCTGAAGATGGTGTCTGCCACATGTGGTGTTATTTGGACATTGGTAGAATTTGATATGTCACTTCACTTCACTTTTGGTATGTTCACTTCAGCCTATTCCAGGGAACTGCAGGGAAAAAAAGAACCATGAATTTGTCGCAGAACTTCTTGGGAATATTCAGTGTGTGGTCCTGAAGATACTTAGCAAGTTTTATGATAATATATAGATGCATCGCTGTGGTACATACTTACATGCCGTTTTATTGCATTTGCCTGAACGTTTCAGGAGAATGGTTTTGAATATTTGGAGGAGGAGTAGAGAAAATTGCAGATAGATGTAAGAATTTTTAGCATGTTTTATTGTAACCTTTGGCCAGTAATGGTGTTGTCACAAAAAGTCGATGCTAAGATCCTCAAATTTTGGTTTGGTGGCTTCACAATCCACTTTGCTGGCACATTACAGGAAAACCATTTATGAGGTAATCTTTTGTCAGATAATTCTATGCTGAAAATGAAATGTTCCAAATTTGGTGTAGATTGGAGAAAGTTTGTAGGAGGAGGTGCTTGATGTGTTAGAAGCAGGACCCAAGGGCCAAATTGTGATGGCTAGATGACTGGATCAGAGCATCTCCAAAACTGCAGCTCTTGTGGGGTGTTCCCGGTCTGCAGTGGTCAGTATCTATCAAAAGTGGTCCAAGGAAGGAACAGTGGTGAACCGGTGACAGGGTCATGGGTGGTCAAGGCTCATTGATGCACGTGGGGAGTGAAGACTGGCCCGTGTGATCCGATCCTACAGATGAGCTACTGTTGCTCAAACTGCTGAAGAGGTTAATGCTGGTTCTGATAGAAAGGTGTTAGAATACACAGTGCATGATGGGTCAGGCATCAAAGGGGGGTATTAGGCATTAGACAGATGTTATGCCAGTGGTCAATGTATATTTCATTTACCGCTTATCCGATCTATACTCAGGTCACGGGTATATATAATATATCCCACCCACTAACAGGTGCCATGATGAGGAGATCATCAGTGTTATTCACGTCATCTCTCACTGGTCATAATGTTATGACTGATCGGTGTATATTTATTTGTATTTGAAATGAAACTGTGTAAGATCATATGGGTGTGATGCTCAGGGGTGCATAAATGCATAATTCTACTCTACAGTCTAACAGTTTAATTCTACTCTACAGCCAAACAGTTTAATTCTACAGTCAAACAGTTTAATTCTACAGTGTAACAGTTTAATTCTACAGTCTAACAGTTTAATTCTACAGTCGAACAGTTTAATTCTACAGTGTAACAGTTTAATTCTACAGTCTAACAGTTTAATTCTACTCTACAGCCAAACAGTTTAATTCCACAGTCGAACAGTTTAATTCTACAGTCTAACAGTTTAATTCTACAGTCGAACAGTTTAATTCTACAGTGTAACAGTTTAATTCTACAGTCTAACAGTTTAATTCTACTCTACAGCCAAACAGTTTAATTCCACAGTCGAACAGTTTAATTCTACAGTCTAACAGTTTAATTCTACAGTCTAACAGTTTAATTCTACTCTACAGTCTAATTCTACAGATCATACCGTGATTTTATTTATCATACTTCCTCACCCTCCCCTGAAACCCTCCTTCCTGCCTTGGCCACTTCCTGAACCACCAGCCACAAAGCAGACATGCCTGTGTTGCTGTGTATGAAGTTTCATTTTTGAAGTTTGCCTTTGGTTTCCTCTAAACCACAACACAACATGACAACACAACACAACACAACACAAGCGCTTCTAATGATACGTTATTTTGTGTAATTCAGGAACTTTCTTTCATATTCTTTCTTGCAACACAGCTTGTTATGAAAAAACAAAGCACGTTGCGCATAACGGCTGATTTTGAAACCAAACAATGCAATTGTGAACGTTTTCATGTGTAAAACCTGTGCTTAATAGTACTCTTATACCAGCGTGTGCATTAGATCCATAGACCTGCTCCTTCTGTTTTGTGAAAAACTTCCCCAATGACAAACAAACAAAACAAAAAACAAACAAGAAAAACAGAAATGAAAATAACATTTATTATTCCTTAAAAATAAGAAAATACTTACAAAAAATACAAAAAAAAAACAAACAATCCCAGATAATAGTTTCTCATACTGAATGAGCAAATAGTGTGAATTATTTTGTATAATATTTGTTTGATTCAATCCTTACTTGCTTTGTTTTACGGGATTTTAAGGGTTTTTTTAAATCAGATTTTTGTTACAATTTTTAAAAAATTCAAATTTTTTAAATTATTGTATATTGCTATTGTAAAAATGTTATGACATATTTGGCATTTGTTTTTCATTATAATTATTATTTATAATAATAATAATAATTTAAAAATATTTTTTATTAATATAATGTATTTATTTAGATTAATATAAGCTGTTTTTAAAGGAAAATTATTTCTTACTTTTATATCTCTTTACTGTTAATTTATTCTTTTTTCCAAATCCAGATTTGATTTATTTCTCATGACCTAGTGTGTTTTTAATAGATTTGCAGTCAGACTGTAGTAATGATTGTAGATGCTCAATTTATTCCTATAAACCGTCTAATCCTCTGCTATGGGATACATAAAGACTGTTTTTTCCATCTGCTTCTTCGTGCTCTTGCTTTCAGAGATGCGAACACACCGCGGCCCGGTTTTATCAGCGTTCTACAGGCTGATCAAGTTTCTCTGAACGATTTAAAACCTTCAGTGGGACTGGATCTCGATGTGTTTGTGGCTTTCCAGCTTCAACAGGTGCTGAGCAGAAACTCTAAGGATCCTGTTACAAACCTTACACTAACTCTGCATGGCAACAGCCTCCAGATATACTTCTCTCTCTCTCACACACACACACACTCACCTGTGGGTGCCAGCCTTCAGTACCAAGACCTGAGGAGTCACAGACTGATAAAATCCATATCATGGCAATGGGAAGAGATTTGGATTTTCTCACCTGTATAATGTAGATTTGTGCCTGAAAGCTGCTGCTGTAATCATACAGACTGTCCTGTTACTCATCCTTAACATACAGCGCACACACACACTACCTGCATCACCTGGAAGATTCCCATCTGAGTCTGGTTCCTCTCAAAGTTCCTCTTCACACACACACACACACACACACACACATCCTCACACTACCTGCATCACCAATAAGATTCCCATCGGAATCTGGTTCCTCTCAAGGTTCCTCTTCACACACACACACACACACACATCCTCACACTACCTGCATCACCCGGAAGATTCCCATCTGAGTCTGGTTCCTCTCAAAGTTCCTCTTCACACACACATCCTCACAATACCTGCATCACCAATAAGATTCCCATCTGAGTCTGGTTCATCTCAAGGTTCCTCTTCACACACACACATCCTCACACTACCTGCATCACCCAGAAGATTCCCATCTGAGTCTGGTTCCTCTCAAGCTTCCTCTTCACACACACACATCCTCACACTACCTGCATCACCCATAAGATTCCCATCTGAGTCTGGTTCCTCTCAAGCTTCCTCAACACACACACACTACCTGCATCACCCATAAGATTCCCATCTGAGTCTGGTTCCTCTCAAGCTTCCTCAACACACACACACACACACTACCTGCATCACCCAGAAGATTCCCATCTGAGTCTGGTTCCTCTCAAGGTTCCTCTTCACACACACACACACACACACACACATCCTCACACTACCTGCATCACCCATAAGATTCTTATCTGAGTCTGGTTCCTATCAAGATTCCTCTTCACACACACACACACACAACCTGCATCACCCATAAGATTCCTATCCGAGTCTGGTTCCACTCAAGGTTCCTCTTCACACACACATACACATCTCTCCTGAATGTCTCATTAAGGATGTAAATCATGTAACAGCAGCACAGTCTAGAATATCATCCAACTTAAAGAACTTCAGATGATCTTCAGAGGCTTCCTGTTCCTGTGTGCGATGCTTTTTTTCCTCACTCCATGTTTGCATAGAGTGATTATTTTAGCTCAGAGCAGTCTGGTTGTTCTCCTTCGATGTCCCTCATCAGCAAGGTGCTTGCAGAAACACGGCTCACAGGATGCGTTTTCTTGTTCGGACAATTCTGAAACACTCAGTCCAGCCCATCTAGCACCAAGTCGCTGCAATCACACTTATCTTTCATTTTCTATCTGTATGATTTTACGCACTGTTCTGCTGCCACATGATTGGCTGATTAGTGATTTGCATACATGAATAAACATACACTTGTTCCTAATAAAGTGCACACTGAGTGAGTAGCGGGATTCCTGCAATGCTGGAATCAGGACAAAAGCTGGAGTCTCGAGGAGTGTTTTAATCGGGCTAATCTGAATCAAAACAAAAGGATTAGGACACAGATTTGGTGGACATGCTGCAGGACAGAACATATTTCCAAAGGATCGAAGCAACTGACACAGTGGATAATTCTTTATACAAGTCTTTAATGCTTCATTTCAACAACAAAAAAAAAAAACATAGGCAAGTATTAACAGTATTGAAATCAAACAATTTGGTTCTAGGCTATGAAAACCAATGCTGTGAGTTGCATGAACAGAACAAAAGAAAGCCGAGAGCAACAAAGCTAAATAAACAAAAACACAACCGCTACAGTGTGTTCAGTCCCTTTTGTGACATGGTGAAAGTGTATATACACACACACACTCACGCACACGTGTGCGTCAGCCCACATAAATACATTAAAAGGAAAAAAAAAAATAAATAATTACAATCAGGTTCTGATTATGGAAAGGAAGTCCAACAGTCTGTGATGTCCTTCATGGGGATTACGCATGTGCCAGTAACCTTTAATAAAAAGCCATTAAATGATACGTAATTTCCCATCATCAGTGATTCTATCAGTATTTCCATATGATTATATGAGTACAGCCCAGTGATATTAGGAATTGATAAATTGAATAAAATGTTATCGCAATATTAGATCGGATTATTGGCACGTGCATAATAATGTCGTCTGATCAGGCAGCATAAAAGTGCATGCGCTAATCTGAATAAAAACATCGGCTACTGATGTGTAAAGCACGCTTCTCCTCGCGCACTGCATCTTAATTTTCTCCCTCACACACACACACACACACTGCATGTTAAAGGCATATACATGCCGAAAATCATATACATCAAATAGCCAGTTTCAGCCCCGCCCCCTCTCTCTGTAAACGACCGCCCACCTCCTCTCTGCTGTTCAACAGTTTTAATATAATTTATTACGAATAAACCCATAAACATTTCAGGAACGCTTGTAAGAATATTAAAAAAAAAAATAAAAAAATAAATCATTGCAGCAAATCATCCATCAGAGAAAAGGCTCCTTCCTCCATCTACTACCTGGTTCTTCGTGAGTAGGCTAATGAAGGCATGACCCTTAAGCAATATCCAAATCAGCTTCCCCCTCTCTGTCCGTACTAATTAACATTCGCTAAAAAAAAAGACTCCGCCCTCTCTCTTTGTGCACCGTCTTCTTCCTTTCCGTTTGTGTGAAATCCAAAATATTTGTGGCAAAGCATGAAGCAAGCATAATGTATGCATAATGATTTCGTCTCATGAATATTCATTAGTAAACCCCGCCCTCCTCGTGTTGTCACATCACCCAAATTCACAGCCTCTGCTTCACCTAACTTTATGACAATGTTCATCAGTTCTGACTCTGAGGAATATTCAAAAATGCATATTGCTTGTCCTGCCCCCTATGCTAATGAAGATGGAGTGATAAGAACATTCTCATGGACTATAAAGAGTTTCTGAGAGGCAAAAGAAAAATGTTTGTCCTATTGTCAGAAGCTTGCAAGTTCAAACCCCAACCCAGTCCTCTCGCCTGTCAATCACAGTGACACCAGCCAATCACGGGTATCTGTGAGCTCATGCACGGGGAAGAGGGCGGACTGCGCTTTTGTGCGTTATGCTTGTGTTAGTCTTCGCCTTCTCTGGTTGGTGGCTGTTGTATGACGGGGTATGTGAGTGGGAACTGGGAGGTGAACAAAAAATTGTAATAATGGCAAAATAGAGTCTGACTTTTCAGGAAGAAAATATGCTCAAACACCAACTGTCACAACATACACACGAACAAACAAACCGTCAGTGCTTGAGACCTGGTGGGTTTATTGGAAAAGTTAATGGAGAAGCAGCTGTGGGTCCCAGTGACTGAAAAGACAGCAGGGGTATTAGACTAGATTAATCTTTTTGCTTTAGCACGAGGAATCTTGAGGAGGAAAACCGATGCATCTGATTGGACGAGGCAACACAGATGAAGATTAAGTTTATAGCATCAGCCTTTTACATACAAAGTGTCAAAGAACTGGAACGAAATGACAGCACGGCTTTGCTCTCCAACTTTCAGCTAACTGCACTGAACCCTGACACGCTGCAATGCAAAGGTCTCCCTGTTTACCTTTAGCATTAGTTGAAGAAGTTAATAAAGAAGAAGAAAAAAACACCTCTGATTGGATGAGGGACAACCGAACTAGCTTTTTGAGTTCAAAGGAGTTGGGTCAGATCGGATGAGGGACAAGCAAGAGGCAGAGCTTATCGTCTCTGATCAATTAGTTAGCTAAAAAAAGAGGGTGAGGAAAGAGAGAGGGGGGTGGAGAGAGCAAGACAGAGGAGAATCATGGGATAGCAAACTGCACCACCAGCTCTTCTTTGGCGTCCACCTTGATCTGTGAGATGGCACTGTAGGCGTACGCTGCCACTTTAGACACCTGCCAGAGAGAGAGAGACGCAGAATAACACGCTGCATCTTCAACATACACTTGTGTGTGTGTGTGTGTGTGTGTGTATATGTATGTATATATATGTGTGTGTGTGTACCTGCTGGATGTCGGAGTAGGGCACTAGGTCACTAGCGAGTACTTGGTGAGGTTGGGAGGTGAGGGAGGGCAGAGGAGGCGGCTTCTTCTGACTCAGAGTACTGCTTAACACTGCCAGCTTCGTGCTGCCACGGAGAGAGAGAGAGAGGGAGAGAAAATGAGAAAGAGAAAGAGGGAGAGAGGAAGAGGGAGAGAGAGAGAGAGAGAGAGAGAGAGAGAGAGAGAGAGAGAGAGAGAGAGAGAGAGATGTTAACACAGAGCAATGCTGTCAGGGGCAGGGCTTGACTAGAACTAGCAGTCAGGTGGTCTAAAATCCATCCAATTAGAATAAGCACAATTCCTTAAAAAATATATAGCTGCATATCATTTTTCTGAGTGAGTTTTCAACTCCGCATTAAGGCTTCTTTATTCTTTTACTTTCTCATTCTCGTTTGTTTCCCTTTTTTGGCTGTTTCAGTTGACTGGATCAATTTTCATTTTACACTCAGATATATGCCTAATAACACACAAACACACACACACACCTGTATTGCCTGGCTTTGTCCATGTACTCATGTTGCTCCATTCCCTGTGAGTCTGCAGCTGATACATCGATAATGTTTCTGACAGAAAGGAAAAGACAAATCAGTTTATGTTTCCCGTGACACTGAAAACTTGACAGCTCTGTGTGTGCGCGAGTATGTGAGTCTCACTGTGCAGTCTTGTTGATGATTGACAGCAGAGCCTGCTCGTCTGTGCGGGTGGACGAGATGTTGGCCGGGTTCCGCTCTGTCCCGTTTGGCGGTTTGCTGTCCGGGTTCGGGTGCGGGATCAGCGGCTTGCGCTCGTCTCCATCCTGTCATGCGGAGCAAAAAAAAAGTTGTTATTTCACCGTTCACTGAAACTGGATAGTGGCACAGCGTAAAGGAGGCACATGATTCCCATAATGCACTGTGCTGCCGTTCACTACACACTAACACAGGGAACAGGGATTTATGATTCAATCTGTAAACAACGTGGTTGTAAAGATCGGCTCTGTCCCAAATGCTGGACTTGTATTAGTGTCCCTGCTATTAAATCAGCCTTTTTTAAATAAAACAAACAAAAGTTTACAAAGCATTTGGAACACAAACATACATCCTTACTTGACTCCAGTTGGAAAAAAAAAAAAAAAGAATAATAAAGAGTGCCTTATCCTAAACCTTCCCCTAATAGGTGACAACCATCCAGAGAAACAAAGTTGGGTCTGTTAGACTCGGCTCTGTCCCAAACGCTGCCTTTTCTTCTTAGAAGGTCAGCTACATCTTTAACTTTCTTGTTAAAGCCTACTGTTTGGGACACAGCCTTAAACATACCCCAGCCCCACACCCACTACACACACACAAACTAATTGTACATACAGCCTGAAAAATAATCGCTGTGTCTTAAAAGCCTCAGAGCTCCCTACAAAATGCACTAATTTTGGGAATGGGATGAGGTTCTGTTTGTTGACAGCACGGTTTAACATGAGTCACGTTCCTGTGACTGTCCCTAATGTTTAAATAGGAACAGATGCCAGCTTACTCACAATTCCCTACACTGGCAAATGCAGCGCACTCCGAGACTCAATTGCCCTTTCTGACCAAATCATCTTAAACCCACTAATTTGACTTATTGCCCAACTACAGTCAGATTTGGATCAGGGGCAGTGAGATGGTCTGATGTTCCTATCTTTAGCCTAACTTTGACCTAGTGAACGATAAGTCGACGATGGATTAGGGATCTTACCTGCAAGCATTTGGGACACTAAACCTAGCTGGGGCACTTAAACAAGTGCACTAGAGTGAATCCTCTCAGTCCATGTATTTAACGGAGTCCTTATACTTCGCACATGCGCACATATGCACTCCACTTAAACGGCACTGTTTGCACAGATAGGGTTAAAAACCTGGAAGCATGTACAGATATTATGAACCTCTCTACGAATTTTCTCACCAAAAAAAGGTGCAAACATGAACTGTCTCACATGTAGCTTTGACTTTTTAATCGTATTCAAACTGGTGAGAAACTTGCACCCAAAAAGCTAACCGAACACCATAGTTAGAGAATGACAGCTGTAGAAATCAGCTAATATAGTCGCATATATTTCTACAACTGGGTAGTTTATTATATAAGTACTTTAGAAGCAAACTCTTCTTTAAAATAGGCGATGATCATGCTAATATGCTAACACAGAGAGAGTTACCTGTTCGGGTGTTTCGCTCTCGCTGCTGTAACAGCACCCCATCGCAGCTCGAGCTCACTCAGACTTCCGCTTTCTCCCTCTTCGCTTTTATATACGAGGGAATTGAAACCCTCTGAAATATAGATATTTTTATTTCTTTAAAAAACCCTAACTCTTCTGTCTGGTGTTTCTGCTCGCGTTAAGGAGTGTCACATGACACCTTTCTGTGAACACAAGGCAACAACGTGACGACTTCCGCCATTGTAGAACCGAACGACTTCCGGAATTCGGTTAAATCGGTTTAAAAATTCCTTGCTAAATGTAAGAGTTAGCCGTTTTGTCTTAAATAAGAGTATAAAATATAAAATAAAAATATAAACACATGCATAAAAAAAATCATAATTTTTTTAGACAACATTAAAATTTTAAAAAGTCTGAGAAAACTTTTGATAATAATTTTTAAAAAACTATTTTATTTTACTTTTTGAAAACATTTTTAAAGTCAGCACACGTTATTCTTTTGTACATTTCTGAAGTCTTATTTTTGCTGTAAATGTTGCACATTTGGATTTATTGTCATTTATTAGCCTTGCTTTGTTAAAAAAAAAAAATCACAAATCTGGACACATTTTGTGGTTTGAACCAAAAAAATAAATAAATAAAAGCCTTCCTGTGATCGTAAAGGCATTCCAGAGCTTTCTCCATCCATGATGCTCTTACACTACATTCATCATACAGCCAAAAGATTACAGACACCTGATCCTCACACCCATCTCGTTCCAGATTTATTCTCCTTTGCTGTTATAATAAGCTTCTGGAAGGTTTTCTGCTAGATGTTGGATGGAGGCTGTGTGGATTTGTGTTCATTCAGCTACAAGTGAGATCAGATGCTGATGTCGGGATGTTGAGGAGACTCCAGACTTCCTGTTCATCCCAAAGGTGTTCAGTGGGGTTGAGTCAGAGTCAGGGCTCTGCGCAGGACACTCCAGTTCTTCCATTACAACCTTAACCTGAGCACCATGTCTTCATGGAGCTCAAGGGCACAGGGTCATCGTCATGCTGTACAAAGACATGCTATACAATTGTATGCTTTGAACATTATGACAACAGTTTGAGGAAGAACCCCACATGGGTGTAATGGTGTCCACAAACGTTTGGCCATATAGTGTGCTATCAAATTATCTACTTTCTTCTTAATCCAAATGATTTCTGCTAAATGTTTTTTGTGGTGTGATTGCTGGCTTTGTAGCTCCTCCTGGGCTTGAGCCAGAGGGAGGCTGTGACTCGCTCCTGCTTGGTGACGGCACTGAAGTCCATCATCTTCAGATGAGGAAGGGTAGCGATCACGTAGTTTCTAATAACACAGAAATAAAAGTAAAAAATTTAAATATCCTAATGGTTTCATCTTGTTGTCCCAACTGCTAGTCCAGTAAAAGCTTATGCTGCATGAACTTCAATCTTTACCTATAGCCATGTCGAGTCTCAATGTTGTTTCCATGTAGTGTGATGGTGTGCAGAAGTGGTAATGTCCTAAGCTTGTCCACCTCAGAGAAATTACACACCGAGTTACCATGGAGATACAACACACGCAACTCCACCAGCTCAGTGAGGACCTGAGAGAACGAGATGGTGTTTGATGGGGTCTGTTTATTCTGAATCAAGTTGATTCTCTGTTTGTTCCTTTGAGAGAACATGCTTCGTTTCAGCAAAGAACCCTTGTATGAAATGAAATCAATATCTGTGTATGTTTACCGGGTGAATGTGTGTGATGTTGTTGAAGGACAAGTCGAGCCAGGCGAGTCGTTTTGGCTCGACGAATAAAGCAGACAGTGTCTCCATAAGTCCGGTCATGTTCGATACAAGGTTGTTGTTGAGACGGAGAACATGGCTAGAAAATTTCCCCTCTGAGTTTCTCCAAGGTGTGTGTACTCCCTTGTTTGGTTCTTCTGATAGAACACCTGACACACACACACACATAACAGTGTTTTCTCAATGAGGCTAATATTTTAAATAGACATCTGAAATATTGTGGAATAATCTGGAAAATATTGTGTAACTGTATACTGATAAAAATACAATGTGTCCTTCATAATCAGTCAACAGTGATGATGGATGTCAAGTTGCTGTGGTATAAGGGGAATAAAATTCTTTAGAATACTTTGTCCATCCATCCATTTTCTATACCCGCGTTATTCTTAATCAGGGTCACAGGGATCTGCTGGAACCTATCCCAGCACACACTGGGGCCGAGAGGCAGTGGTACACCCTGGACAGGTCACCAGTCCATCACAGGGCCTAGAATACTTTGTAATTATTGTAAAATAATCAACCTTCAGGTAAAATCAGTAACTCTTAGTTACAAACATAAACTTACTAGTTGTGTAGGTTTATTAATATTTAAGTGGACTTGAAAAACACATTGATTAATGAATAGAAAATAACTTGCTGCGTTGGCCGGGAATCGAACCCGGGTCAACTGCTTGGAAGGCAGCTATGCTCACCACTATACCACCAACGCACGTGACAGTTGAAAACGATAGTAATTCAAGAGAAAACAAAAGAACTCTATTTTTTTTCTGTGTGACGTCAGAAAAAAATAGTTGCTTTCCATCAAACAGTCTTTATGTTTCGTAGACTTCATCGCTCTATTTAAAACAATTCACTTCCGGACTACATTAAACTGCCCGAGTCGCTCACGTGCCTGTCTGGACCAATCAAAGCACGCCGTCTCCATGCCGTCATTCTAGTCTTTGACGTAAAGCTTGTCTTTGCGAAATTAAACGCGATTTCACAGGTAGAATGATCCGAAGAATAGTTTTTAAAAAAATATACAATTTACAAACTACAACACAAATAAAACGGTGTACCATAAAACTGCTTTGTTTACACACCTTCTATAGAGCACAGATCTTTAAAAGAGAAGTCCACAGGAGCCCCGAACATGTTTTACCTAAACTTAAAGAAACATACACTTTAAACACGCAATAAATAAACATTTACCATACGACAAGCGTAAAAGAAACAAGCACACGATTACCAAGTGCACAAACTAACCATCCGACCGCAACCAGTGTCCCAAACATAAACGGTTACCAAGGAGACGAGCTGCACAGAATGATAGGAAGTGTAGTTTTTGTCCCTTTCAGGCTACATTCCAGAGAACGACCTTGTAAAAAAAAAAAGAAAAGAAAATGGCGTCCCATTAAATCTATTTATGATGTTTATAATATATCCTGTGATTTATCTGTTGTTTCTTATTGATTCGTAATAATCCCTATATACAGTTTTATTAATTTCTGACTGTCCTCATGACTCAACACACACATCTATAACTCCTCGCACATTATAACTGTTTACTTTACATGCTTGTATTTGCACACTTATTCAATTGCTGCTACTGCTATTTTTTTGTGCTATTTTTTATCATCATCTGCTGCTATATGTATATGTTTACAAGCATCTGTGTTATAAAGAAAGCGCTGGTTTACAGTTCCTCTGTTTTAATTTTTGCACATTTATCGGCACTATGTGTCATTTACTGTTTTGTGTTGTTTGTGTGTTTGGTCTTTTGATTGCTGTTGTAGAAAGGACATTAATTGGTTACATTATTTACTGTCCAGTGTCACCGAAATGAGGATGAGGTTCCCATCTGAGACTGGTTCCTCTCAAGGTTTCTTCCTCATATCATCTCAGGGAGTTTTTCCTTGCCACCGTCGCCGCAGGCTTGCTCATTAGGGATAAATTAGGGATAAAATAGTTTTTATTTTAGTATATATATATATATATATATATATATATATATATATATATATATATATATATATATATATATATATATATATATATATATAGTTTAAAATAGAAAATAGACACATCTTCTAATTCCATGGTCTTTCCTGATGTTTATTTCTTTCTACATTGTAAAACAAGTAGGGTTACAGTTGATATTGAGATATGTCTGCTACTGATAGTCTGGTCAGACTGATGGTCTGTAAAGCCAGCACCTGGCTCTAATCTGAGGTGATATCTATCTATCTATCTATCTATCTATCTATCTATCTATCTATCTATCTATCTATCTATCTATCTATCTATCTATCTATATGGTTGAAATTACAATAAAAGCTTCTTGACTTGGCTTGACATGTCAGTCGAACATGTCGACATGTCAGTTCGAACATCACGGTCTTGTGTAACGTTTGCATTTCTGCCTAAACTGTATAAAAAATTCAAAATAAATAGAAGCAAGCTTCTTTTCCCCCCTCAATTTGCTCTTTTGTGCCTTTTCTTTCTCTGTGCATGCAAAATGATTTTAAAGCACTTCCTCATGCCACCGCTAGAGGGAAACACACCACAGTAAACTAGGACGCTGGCGGTTTGAACTGATGGGTTTAGATGTTAGCTTAAATTGTTAAAGTGTGCGACATCAGGATCGGAAGAGGGGTGGGGCTACAAGCCGCTGAATGTGAAGGTGACAGACATCATTCCGATAGACAACACGTCTTACTAATGTCCTTTAAATTAGCCCATTTACTGCGAGTTGTTTTTCAACATTTTAAAAAAATTGACTGTATTCTGTTTGTTGTTACTCGATCCGTACCGGAAACATGATTTGTGCTGCAAATGCGCGGAAATGCGTCTACTTCTTGTGTGAAGTATGACGAAACGATTTAGTAACGAGTTTATTTATATGGCAGTATTTACAATACTGTTGTTTATAATAATACTAATAATGCTGGTGTGTACAGTACGAATCGTGTTTCCGGTACAGGTTCGAGCAGTGATGTAATTTGTAATACGTCATTTGTCCTCGACTAAAAAACAGCTTGTACTTCAGGTTCGTTACATTTAATATTACGGAGCATCTGTGAAACAAGTTATCGATTATTTATTGCTATCACTTACATTATAGCAGCTATAAACAGTCACTGCCTCACTTCTCTCTCTCTCTCTCTCTCTCTCTCTCTCTCTCTCTCTCTCTCTCTCTCGAAGCTGCTAAGGTATCATTGATACGTATCATTATAAAGTGATTTGTCTTCCCAGAAATTAATCACTGACTAATTTAACTTAGCATATTAAGCTTAAATGTAAACAAACCAACTAACAAACAAAACCTGAAGTGTTTAATTGGCTGTGTTCCAGATCATGCTCAGATATCTGCTTCAGGAGATCAGAGACAAGAAATTTGTATAATTCTGAGAAGATCTGGAGTTTTATATGTATTTGTATCTGTGTGTCTGTGTGTGTGTGTGTGTGTGTGTGTGTGTGTGTGAGAGAGAGAGAGAGAGTGTGTGTGTTTTTATATGGAAATGTAACTCAATTACTCAGAACTAAATAACCTCTGACTCAAGGATAACTGAGGTCTCTGTCTCACACACACACTATAACTATAACACACACAACTTGGGCAAAACACTGAAAGGCTTTTACTCAGTCTGAAACAGGAACACACGTGGGACACACACACACACACACACACAGAGTCAGTGTGGAATTTCTCAGTTTGTGATTCTTCACAGAGAAAGTGAGGACTGTTTATTCAAGTACAAAAAACAGCGCTATCTCTCTCTCTCACACACACACACACACACACACACACACACACACACACACACTATAACCATAACATGACAGACTTCTGCATTATATCCAACACTAAGTTTACCTCAGGTCATGTGATCACAGTTTTTTCCAAAAACCTTCTACTTCCACCTCAGTCTCCTGGAATGTGCCATGTGGGGCGGGGAAATTTTCCAGGATCTTTACAATTTTAGCTTTCACACATGCGTTGGTGGTATAGTGGTGAGCATAGCTGCCTTCCAAGCAGTTGACCCGGGTTCGATTCCCGGCCAACGCATCATTTTTTTTTGCCTCACTGTGCTAAATCTGGCATTGTGTTAAAGTTTATTGACCATTTTCAGCATTGAATCACTGAAGAAAACATACGCTTAAGCTTTAAAACAAATTTCTCTCTCTCTCTCTCTCTCTCTCTCTCTCTCTCTCCCCCCCCATCTTCCTCTCTCTCTCTCACCCCCATACACACAGCAGTAAGCCCACCAGTTCCTCTCTTACCCAAACATCCGCAGTCATTTATATTCACACTACAAATTGTGTATATCTGACTGGCTGTGTCCCAAATCCAGGCTTATCATCGCAGTCATAAAGGGCTGCCTCAGGCTGCATTGCCCCCCCCCCCCCCAACCACCGGTGCATATCTTAAATGTATCCCTAAAGGAAGCAATTGCAATGCAGTCACAATGCAGACATTTTCAAAAGTGCTACGGTCGCCATCTTGTTTCCCAATGATTAAAGCAGAGAACTAAGGCAGGCTTCGAACAGATCACAGCTAAGATAATGAGGGGGAAAAGCAACAAGATGGAAATACATATTGTTAGGGAGTAAATACACCAAAGTTCACAGAGATTAACAATCCATGATGAGACTATAAATAAATGTCTTTGATTTTGGAACATTTAAAGACATCTGATGTGGTTATATATTTATTTTTAGTCTTTATTATAAAACATACATTTATCTTTTCTCAGCCTGAACCAAACATGGTAGAATCTTGAAACTGAAGTAATCATGATTTAATGATTCAAGATTCAAGAAGAATCTTGTTGGAATGAGAACTGAAAATTGTGTAATTAGCTAGCAGAACTCATGAGTCTGGATGTTTTTCCAGATGTGTAGCTTCCGAGTCTTGTTCCTGACTGACAGGATTCGTACCAGGTGTGCTTTTCTGCTGCAACCTCATCAAGATTCAACATGTTGTGTGTTCGGAGATGCTTTTCTGTTCAACGCGGCTGTCCAGAGTGTTTTTTTTTTAGTTACTGTAGCCTTCTTGATCATCTACAGAACCTGATGTTTTTTGTTTTCTGCACCAATCTGTGTGGGTTAAAAAATCTCAGGAGATGAGCACTTTCTGGAACCCCAGTGAGATCCTTTGCTGTTCTGTTGTAGCTCATCTGTTTCAAGGTTCAACATGTGTTTTCAGATGCTTTTCTGCTCACCATGGTTGTAAATAGTAGCTACTTAAGTTAACTTTCAGCAGTTTCAGAAATACCAGAATACCCAATCAACCCTTAACCCTGTTACCTGAACTCATTCAACCCTTTTAAATATTTGGAATGCCCCTCAAGTCACACCCCTAAGGACGCATAAAGAAGAAAAAGAGAGATAGTGAGAAAGTAAAGTATTAATTTGCACAAAAATACATTACAAGAAAATTTAGAATGTCTTTACTGTCCTTGAGTGATAAGCATGGATGCTTTTTATACACTTTATGTGTATTTGATTAATTCTTTACTAAGAGAGAGAGAGAGAGAGAGAGAGAGAGAGAGAGAGAGAGAGAGAGAGAGAGAGAGAGAGAGAGAGAGAGAGAGAGAGAGAGAGAGAGAGAGAGAGAGCTCTCTGCGAGTGTTTTATTGACCATGTTGTGGCTCAGTGGTTGCATTGATGATCTGGTTTTGGAAGCTCAGTTTATCTAACCTCATCTCTTTATCCCGGAGGACACACACACACACATACAGAGAGAGAGAGAGAGAGAGAGAGAGAGAACCAGAGGGCTATAGTTTAATTTCACATCATTGTTAAAGACTTAGTCATAAACCTGAACTTGACATTATGCCATTTGTTCTATTCAGATCCTTTTGAAGTTAATGCAGTGTTGAAATACAAACGAATTTTATATATTACATCTAAATATTAATTCTATTCGTCTTCATAATAAATTCATATTAAAATCATTTCATCTCTATCTTAATTAAGCTTACTGCTCAAAACGTATGAAATGTGTGCCGCACTATCTTTATTAGTGTTGGACAATTACAGTTTGATTTACGACACCGCACGCCGTGTTTGCGGCAACGCACTCCTCGGTTTGCGTCAATGTCATGGCGGCCTACGCGGCTGGTTTTGAGAGCGCGGGCAGCATCGAGGAGAGAAGAGAATTAAAACGCAAAGCGCGCGAGGAAATTCTCCAAAAGGTAAACTGGGATTTATAACAGATTTAATACATGTGTGTTTTATTAGAATTAAGATTTATTACATGCAAAAAAACGAGTATAAATGAAAAATCGCACCCCCAGGAGAACGTCGGCGCGTTGAATAGCTAATGTTTTTAGCCGCATGCTAAATAGCTGAGTATTCTCAGGGGTCGCCTATCCCTATCTTCTGCATCCTCAACACTTGCACCCACTAGCTTCATATCCTCATTTATTCCATCCATATACCTCCTCTTTGGCCTTCCTCTTTGCCTCCTGCCTGGCAGCTCCATGTCCAACATTCTCCTACCAATATACTCATTCTCCCTCCTCTGAACATGTCCAAACCATCTTAATCTGGCCTCTCCCTAACTTCCACTTTTTTTCCCACAGCAAAGTCCACAACCCTCTGTCCTTCAAGGTTCCTTTCCTTAACTCCAAACTTGCCCATCACCTCCTCATCACCTGTGTTCCCCTCACCAACATGCCCAGTAAAATCTGCTCCTATCACCACTCTCTCACCCGTGGGAATACTCTCTACCACCTCATTTAATTCACCCAAGAATCTCTCCTCTAACTCACAACCTACCTGTGGGGAATAACCACTAACAACATTCAACATCACCCCTTCAATCTGTAACTTCAGACTCATCACCCTATCTGACACTCTCTTCACCTCCAGAACATTCCTCACAAACTCCTCCTTCAGGACCACACCTACCCCATTTCTCTTACTATCTACACCATAATAAAACAGCTTGAATCCTGCTCCTATACTACGAGCCTTGCTACCCTTCCACCTGGTCTCCTGTACACACAGTATATCCACCTTCCTTCTCTTCATCATATCAACCAGCTCTCTACCTTTCCCTGTCATAGTACCAACAATCAGAGTTCCTATTCTCAGTCCTACACTCTTACCTTTCCTCTTCTCTCTCTGTCTACACACTCTCCTCCCTCCTCTACTTTTTCGACCAACAGTAGCCCATTTTCCACCGGTGTCCTGTAGGTCAATGGCGCAGATGGCGGTTGTTGTTAACCCGGGCCTCGACCGATCCGGTATGAAATTTAGAGTATGGACATTTCACATGATTAAATTTGGCAGTGTTTTATGTCGGATGCCCTTCCTGACGCAACCCTCTCTATTTATCCGGGCTTGGGACCAACACAGTGTATTCTATACACACTCTAAATAAGTTTACTTGTCAATAGAGTCTTCAGTAACAGGGTCTGTACTCTATATAATGCTCAGTGTGTCCAATAATGAGTCGTTTAAGATTCAGATTTTTTGCTTTCTGTACAAATATATTATTAAAGGAACTACTCATACAGTCTTTGTAAGTGTGTGTGCGCGTTGCGTACATGCGTGCGTGCGTGTGTGTGTGGTGTTTAGTGGTAGTATCACAGAGTATATACAAGTGATAAGAGCTCCTCCTCTTTTAGTGAGTCAAATCACTCGATTCAGTTCACCAATAAGAATCGACTCATTATTGACTTGTTTTTCCCTGTTTTGTAAACTAGACAGTTTATGAAAGTTTAAAGCGATTATTCATTTTAAGAAATAAAATTCCCATTGGGATGAATAAAGTATCTATCTATCTATCTATCTATCTATCTATCTATCTATCTATCTGTCTGTCTGTCTGTCTGTCTGTCTGTCTGTCTGTCTGTCTATTTGTCTATAAATGAAATGACATTACATGTTGTTGCCGTTTACAAAATATATCAAACCCGTTGAAATAGAAAATAGAAAATGATCTCCTTTCCTAATACACTCGATTTATATGCTACCTCTTCATACTGAGTTATGATCAGCTCTTCTTTGCTTATCTGTGGCTGAAATAAAGCATTTGGCTACTTTCTAATTGAGAATATATCAGTATTTTGAATCATATTTGAGTCACTCAAATCAGTGTTCAGTCGGACCCAGATGTTTGAAAGAGGTTTCCATAAAATCATTGTGATCAAATAAATCTGTAAGAATAACAGCATTGTCAGCATCTGAAAATGCTGAGGGTTCGACTCAAAGCTTTGTTTTTAAAAGCCAGTGACAATAAGAGCAGACTCTAAGCAACTGACTCAAAAAATCGACTCGTCAGAAAGATCTTGAGGAGCCGACTCATAAGAACTGACTCAAAGAATCGACTTGTTTCCGAAATGTTAGTGACGTGTCATGTACAAACATTTTTTAAAATCCCAATGATATGCTGCTATCTCTTCTCCAGCTGTGTTAGCTTTAACAAACACCAGTGATGAGAGTGAGTGTGACATCAGATGCTTCAAAACACACTCACACACACACACACAAGCATCCGCAGAACAGAAAGGCTTCAGGAGCCTTATTAAAAGGAAACCACCTTCTGCTCTGTCTCTCTCTCTCTTTCTCTCACTCTCTCTCTCTCTCTCTCTCTCACTCACTCTCTCACACCCCCCCCCTCTCCCTTTAGGCCAAGCGTCAGTATGAGAAAGATGAGCGAAGAGAGGAACAGAGGAAGGCTCGAGGTGAAAACACCTGGATGCTCCCAGATATTGAGCAGCGACTGCAGCAGATCACTGAGGTGTGTGTGTGTGTGTGTGGAAGGGGATTAAATAATGCTACACTAAATACTGTTTGTCCTCTAGAAAATATAAGAGATTCAGATAAGAGTAATTTAGAACACTTTTTCCCCGCTCCTGTCCATTTAAGCCCCGCCTTCTAACATCTTTGTAACCGTTGAGTATTTTTGTTTGTTTTTAGGACAATTCCGTAAAGAGCAAGAAGAAGAAAAAGGAGAAATCCAAAAAGAAGAAGAAGGAGAAGAAGAAGAAAGTGAAGAAAGAGAAGCCAAAATCCCAGGGCGAGCGCTCTTCCGATAGCTCCGAGGTCTCCTCGCTGATTGTTTACATGTTGTCTCTTTGCCAATTGAGCATTTTTATTTTTCGCTTTCTTCATATATTACGTTTTTTGTGTCCTTACTGTTTATGTACATTTATGTGTCCTTACTGTTTATGTACATAAATTATGTCTGCATGGTGATTGCTTACAGGACTCTGATAATTGGGTGGAGGCTCCGCCCACAACAGGAAATGTGGATAAAGCATGGAAGATCTCGGACCAGACTCAGACCCCAAGTGTCTCCACCAGTACTGGCCAAGTATGTCTTTTGTCTGCAGGAGTGTGAGAGAGGCTGTGAGTGTACATGAGTGTGTGTGAAAGGATGGAAGAAGGGTGTGTGTGTGTGGATAGAAAGTAGGGCTTGAAAGTGTGCATTAGAGGGTGTGAGTTTGCATGAGTGTGTGCGTGTATGTGTGTATAAATGAGAGAGAGAGAGTCATGGTGCGAGTGTTTGGGAATGTAAGTGCCATGAGAGTGCAAGTGCTATGAGTGAGTGTGTGAGACTCGCCACTCTTCATCTAGTTTTTCCAGTCAGCAGGTGCTTCGTCCTAAACCAGACATGTTGCCCTATTTTGGTAATTTTCAAAGTACTGTGCAGGAAATCCAGACAATCCCACAGCGCACCTCACAAGGTTAGCTCCAAGCACAACACCTACTGTAACATTTGAAAAGCAGCACATTGTGTGATTTAGGACACGTCCATAGACTGATGATTGTGGGGTGTATTATGGTGTTTATGTGGCTTCTATAGTAAATCACATGTGTGGTTTGGGACACGCCCACAGTGAACTCACAGTGGCAAGAACATTGGTGTTTGTGAACATTGGTGATTTTGCTTAATGATCGTCTAGGGATCAGGAAGCCGTCCAAGACACTTCAACTACAAATTAGATGTTTGTGTGTGTTTGTGGGAGATGACCATCAAGTGCACGCTTCTGAGTGCACTCTTTAACTGTTTGAGATTGATACTTAAGGGTTTAATGCTTTCGTTATCAGTGTACTTGTCAATGTGAGTGTGTGTGTATCCGTGCACTCAGATCGTTTACTCGCACGTCGTTTAACGTTTGGTCCTTCAGCAGAGAGATGAGTGGATGACCTTTGACTTCCTGGCCCTGAAGACGACATCGGTTGCCGAG